>NC_056734.1:561868034-561963034 GCF_019279795.1 Protopterus annectens
AATAAATGGCGTTGGCTGCATGTTTCATACCCCTGACGACCTAATGTCATGGAAGGGACAGCAACCGACGCAGGACCCAAGACTTTGTTAATCAGGCCGACTGAGGGCAACCTGCCAGCAGATTACCCAAATGTAATGACTGCAACAGTGAAACACGAAGAACATCTGCAGGGAAGTTTACTAATTTATGGGAGATGCATATAAAACACACACGCATACAGATATAGGATATACATAGATATAGATAGATGTAGACATATAGATGTCCAAGTATATCTACACACACATATCCTGCAAAGCCATTTTTGATCACACCTAAAGATTTTAGATTGGCCATTTTCATTGATGATTAATGAGAAAGCTAAAGAAAAATAAAAACTTACTTTCACAGTAGCTGAAGAAACAAATCACCAATACAAATTCAATTCTAAAAAAAAGTTTCTAGACGTTCTGAACAAGCACTGAACTGAGCTAAATCCTTCAGCCGTGGAAAATAAGGTACACAGAATAAATGCTCATAAGAGGGTGGAACCCTATCACCAACAGCCAAGTCCCATGAAAAATGGGAAGATACAAAAGCTCAGCTGAAGAGCTGTAGCTGCAGTCTGCAAGGTAGTTCCAGACTTAACTTCTCTGATTATCCAAAGGCACAGAAATGACAGTTAAGGTACCACGACAGAAGTAGGTGCTGACAAAATAGGCTCTATATAAGAAAATAATTCTTTAAAATATAATGCATACATAAACCTCTCAACACACATGTAAGAGAACTTCTTGTGGGCCAACAGCCTGCTTGATACATGTTCATAAAAAGGCAAAATAAAGACAGACTGTTGTATATGAAGACTTGCACGTTCCCACTAACCTTCATGTCATTGATGTGTAGAAACTCTTCAAGGATAGCCTTGGATTTCTTTTCTACCTCCTCCTCAGATAAGGCTGGTTTAGTAACGGCCGGTGCAACTCCAGGTTCACGTTTTACTATATAAACGATAAAAACAATATGAATTAGACCTCCGCTAATTTCTTTTACTTCATATATTTAATCACTGCACCTTATACCAAAAGAGCACCTTCCTTGATGGATCAAGGATTGGGTTCATTCTTTCCACCAGTCACAACTAAGCACTTTTTAATCAACAGCTCCACTTGATGCCAGCACATACCAGTCACCTGCCAACTACACAGTCATGCCCAGCATCTAAACCTGGTAAGCTCAACACCACTAGTAACCACTTTCTGTGAACGGGGAGATGATTTCACAACAGAAGTGCCAACCAATGAAACTGCTTGGAATAAACAAAAACTAATGGATGGAAAGCATGTCCAAGCAGAGAAAAAAAAAGGGGGTAACACAAGACTCAAAAGACATTCATTACTTTTGAAAATCAACAGACAGTAAAAACTTTAATACTGCAATAAAGGCATCTCTTTTTAAGCAAGGGGGGGGGGGGGGCGGTCAAAGACTAGGCTGTAGTTCCCTCTGACAAATATGACTGATGACAGTAATGGTCAAACTTTCAAATGTTTTTACAGCGAATATAAAAACGTAGCTAACAGATGTCTAGCAGATGCATGTATTTCCCTACTTTGGAAAAACTGGGAAAGAAAATTGGCTGACCGATTTAAAATAGTCTCAGTAGCTCCTCTGGAATAAAGAAATAATTAGTTTGCAATACCCTGGCCCTTGTGAAAAATATGGTACAGAGGTTTCAGGTAAACAGTCTGAAGCTCTGATACCCCCCTGGCAAAAAATGGTCAACAAAAATGTTTTTCAAGCCATCCACTATGGCTGTAGTTTTTTTTTTTTTTTTTGGGGGGGGGGGGGCAAAGCTTGAGGCATAATAGCAATGTTCTCAGCAGGGTGCAGGATCCCTCAGGGGGGATCTGAGAAGTAAAGTACCTCTTAAGCAATCTTTAGATAACTTAAGAAGCATCAGGGGGGGGGGGTTGGATTCTCTCCAATACGGAAACTTGAAATAGCAGCTAACTGAACTATGATAGTAGAATAGCTGTCTCCAGTATGAATAACAGAAGCCAGAAAATCTAACAGCTGGAAGAGGAGTTGGAAAGGGATCCATATTCCCCTGAACCACTGAAAAAAAATAAAATTTCCACTTGCTTTTGTAAACCTTCCTGGTAGTCTCTGGAATGACGTAAATGTGGATTTAGGAAGAATGCCTGGGTTGACTAGCCTTCACAAGGAAACCAAGTGGTCAGCTTGAGAGCTTGAATGTTGGGGTGAGGTACTCCAAGAGAGGCGAGAAAGGAGATATGGGCTGGGATCAGGCACCTAACTGAGGTGCATCAGATGAGGCCAGAGGTAGAGGAACTACACCTGAGTCAAGGCCAGAAGAGGGGCAATTAGATGACCATGACCTTCTCTGATGCTTTTTGTCCTGGCTGTAGTGAGACCAAAGGGCAGGGCTCTGAAATGGAAGTGAAAAGCTCTCAGACCGAAGCTGAGAAATGCAGCAGCATTTCTGTGTTCAGAGGGTGGAACATTTGGTAACCTTTATGACGGTAGGGGGAAGAATCAAAACGGGAATGGAATTACCTCTGGTTATGATCCCCTGCAACCATTTGTCTTTTGTGACAGAAAGCCAGGCTTTAGGATACAGCAAGTACCCCCCCCCCCCCCCAACTGCCTCTACAGTACAGAAGTCAGGCAACCATTTAGTAGCACCGATGACGCCTCTGAGAATGGTCCCCTCAAGCCCTGGTCTCTCCCTCACTATTGCCTCAGGGGCAATGTACACTATTTGAGCCCCCCACACACAATATGGGGGGGTACGGAGGGGGACGAGGATGTCTTAACTCCAGAAGTTTCAGGAGAAAACCCTTAGCATTTCTAGAACCATGGCTTCTTACCTCTTCTGGTTCCTAGAAAGACTTCTGGGAGGTAAAGCACCATACCCCAAGGTAGAAAGGGCCTTTTCATCCAGTTTGCTTCTGGAAAGTGTTTTCTTGACTTTAGGCCCAAAGAGAGTTGAGCCATCATAAGGGTTTTCGCAAAGGACGCATTGAAGTGCTCTGAAAAGTCATACAGACACATCTAGGCATGTTTCCTAATGGTAACGCTGGTACCCTGAGGCTCTAAGTGCCCTGTGTTGCATTACATACTAGACCCAGACACATTTCAAAAGGACTGTAGGGTGGCCAACTGAGTCCAAGATTTTCTTGCCCTCTGGAGCTACTGACCTGAAAAGGGGTTTGGAAAGTTCCTTAGTGAAATCCCTCTGAAATTGTATGCAATGTGCCAAGTAATTCTGCATCCTTACATCAAAGGTAGATGACGCATACACCTGCTTCCCAAACCCGACTCCCTGTTACAAGGGTGGGCAGAAGAGCTCTCTTCTCCTAGCCTTTTCTTGGTTGCAGCTGACACTAGTATGGAATCAATGACCAGCCCCATGCTCCAGTGCTGTCAGTCGTTTAGAGATACTAAATACTTATATGGTTTGCTGAGAATCGGCTCAGTCACAACAGTCTCCTTCCATGCCTACTTGAAGATGAGAACCGCCATCTCATCAGCAGCAAGAACCACCCAAGATGTAGCTGGGCTAAATCCTAAACACACACAGACTCCGTTTGGGAGGGGGCTTCTGTGAGCCACCTGCCTTTTTGTCTCAAAGTTAGAAAAACTATCTGAATGAGACAAAAAAAATGGGGGGGGGAGCAGTGGACCCCTCTCATTCACTGAAGTCAGTATCTTCAGTTGACTCCTGAGGGAGGGGGTATAATGCGGCTCCTTTTACACACATGCTTCCAAGCAGCCCCATGGTACTATGCTACAGAGAAGACTCAGAAGAGATCTGGGAATCCAATACGGATGGTCTCAAAGCTCAACTGATCCAACTGTCCTGATAGGACATGATGAGCTGGCCTAGGACCCATAGGCAGGTATTCTATGCGGGATGGGTGGAACTGAGTGAGTGACAGAAGTCTGCTCATCCAACATTGACGGTGTTCTCTTGACCACTTCGAATGTCCAAGCTGAAGCAAACCTGAAATTTCCTAAAATGGAGCGAAAAGCTACCACTTCAGACAAACTTTGAAGTTCTGTCCGCCTAGGTTTAAAGGCGGACACTGGATCTAAGCTATTCAGCGACAAGGCTGCAAGGGGAAGAGACTGCTCCGAAAACATGAGTTCAACCTGCTCCACCAGATCTGGTGCTGACACTTCAGCACAGAGATCCTTCTGGATCAGAGGCAGTCACAGCTGAATCAGAGCTGGCATCAAAGTGGAAGAAAGCAAAGTCTTTGGACCAGAAGTGGACAAATTCTTGTTAACATATTGATCTTTAATGTCTAAACCTGAAAAACACAATGGGGTAGGAGCTACAACATGAGGAGAAGGAGCCAAGCTCCCAGGTCCTACAGTGGCAGGAGCCAGGAAGACCCCCCCCCCCCACCTGAATCTGGGTCCTGAGAAACTTCATCTGGTCCATGACTGCAATGCAGAGACAGTAGAAGGTGGCTTAGAGGAAAGTTGAAAAGGTCTCTCGTAAAAAAGGGGAGCAGATAAGGGAAACTGGCTCTGGGGAAAACTTTAGCTCTAGAAGAGTAGGAGTTTTGGAACCAACCAGAACAGGTTCTGAGGAAAAATAGACTGGGGAGCACTTTCTGGACTAAATAGACAGATCACAATAAATGTTATCGGTGTGGAGTCCTTGTTGTTTTCTGCATTTACTTCTGGTTTTCTCTGTTCGTTTGTCGTTATTGGATTTATGGATTTGGATTATTTGCTGAATATTCCCAGGGTCTTTCGAGAAGACTCAATGATTACTACAAATGCTACCACTAGCCAACCGGTTCCTGGTGGTTCTGGAATTCTAGGTGTATCGGGTATGGTTTTGCAGAAAACGATGGATAATTTTGTCGTCCATGGTTCCTCAGTTCCTGTTCCTCAAGCTGTTTCTCATGTTCCTAATGTGATAACTGCTCCACTTGGTCCCCAGGTTCTGATTGTTTCTACCCATTCTACTGGAATGACTGGTGTTCCAAAAACTGCTCACCCGCTATCAAATGGTGAGTCTATCTCTGCTAATTTCACCTTTAAATTTATGGAAGATAGAAAGCAGAGATATCACAATCCATTTGGGGCTCTTGGTGGAAATTCTTTGGACTCGTATTCCCAAGAGATGCAGGATAATGTGGATAGTTTCGAAAAATTAATTTTTTGGAGAAACTCGTTGCCATTTTAATCTTCTGGGACTTATTAGATATACAGAACTAAACATTGCCCCTCGAGGACTAAGGGCTTTTAAAAGCCCAGCAACTCCCTTTGATACATCAGACAATAATGATTTAGTGTCTAAAGATTGTTGGTTAGCTTGCGGCACACCCTTGTGCCATGGAATGGATCAATATTTTAGTAGAAAGGGAAAAATCATTACATATGAAATTAAAAAATTAACTTAATGAGATGCATTTGAAATTATTGAATCAAGTAGGTGATTCTAAAATTAATGACATTTTCAAAAATTTGAAAGACAAATTAAACAAGTTTGAAAATGAACAAGTTCATCTCAAGCTTCATAAAATTAAACGAGACATCCGTGATTACGGAAATGGGCGGGCCTTTCTTTGGAGAAATAAACAAAGTTTTCATCCAGGACAGACTGGGAAAAGAAACAATAAAAAACAAATGTCCGTTTCCTTTGCTTCCTCAGATGGTATAGGTTTCACTACTGATTCGGAGGGTGAAGCACTTGAATTTCTCCCGTTACCTGTTGCACAAGAACCTGAAGCCCAACAACAACGTTTTCGTCAAAATGAAGAAAACGCTAAAAGAGGAAACAAAAAAAAAAAAAAAAGGAACTGGTTTCAATTCTCCGGCGGGTGAGGGACAATCTAAACAAACCTTTAAACGAGGTAGATGGAACTGAATTGAATAACACTATTTTTCACATCTGCAAATGTTTCTAATGTAGTTAACTTATCTAGATGTGTTTTAACGGACGAGGAGATAGCTGTTCTCCATCTGGGTTTAAAATTTGTACCTACTGTTACACCTAGGCTTTATTTAAACAAGAAATTTTTAAATTAGTTAGAAAATTGCACTTGAAATGTTTTTTTTTTTGCACAAGGAGATGAGCAGTTGAAAAAACATAATTGTGAATGTAGCTTTGAAACTGATAGCAATGATGATAGTTTATCTTCCTGTTTATCTGATGACTGATATTTCTGCTTCTCCTAATGCTTATTTTCTGCTGAATACAATGGAAACTGGGGTAAAGTAGCTGCTGCACTTGTTCAGGGGGAGATGCAGAGAGAAATTGTTTGCTTTGAAATGGCCTTCACGTCTGCTCCTGCAGCAAATGTGACCAAGCAGCTGTTCAGATTTCCTGAGAGGCTTAGTCCTGTCCAAGTAAAATCTAAGTTGTATGTGCACATCCATGGAGTGCACTAATCGTTCCCCTTTCTTCTGTGGATTAGAAAAGAAGGCTGGCAAATGAATGGACTGATTAAGGGCCACACTGGATACTACCTTGGGCATAAAGGAGGGATTGGTCCTGAGGGACACCCTGTCCGTATGAAAGATGATGAAAGGCTCCACTGCCATGAGGACACCCTTCTTGCTGAAGTGATGGCTAGAAGGAAGGTTGTTTTCCAAGAAAGGAATTTCAACTCTGCATTTGCAGCTGGCTCAAAGGGAGGTAGAGTCAGCTTTTCCAATACAAAGTTAAGGTCCCAGGGCTGGAGTAGGGACTCTCCTGGGTGGTCTTAGTTTTTTGGCCCCTCTGAGGAGCTGCTTCAGCACTGGATGAGAAAAGAGGGGTGGCTCTGCATTATAACGAGCTGAAATAACCAAGACATGAAATTTGATGGAAGAAAAGGAAAGGCCCTTGTGAAGCATCTCAGTTAAGTACTAAAGAATGTACAGTAAATTAGACACTGTGTCCATCCCCTGAGTCTGGCTCCAGGAACAGAATCTTTTCCATTTTTCAGCATAGGATTTTCTAGTACTAGGCCTCCTTGCCCCCAGAATGACATCCATCACTTGTTTACGGAGGGATGGGTAAAGGAGAGATCATGTAATTAGCCAGGCTGCAAGGTTCATGTTTTGAAGATGTGGGTGTAGAATCTGGCCCTCCTGCTGGGACAGCAGGGCAGGGATCCGAGGCAGGTACCATGGTTCCAGAAGTGACACTGCGCAGGAGGGGGTACCAGTGTTGGCATGGCCAGTCTGGTGCAGTAATTACTGCCCTTGGTTTGTCCTGTTTGATCTTTAGTAGCACTTTGGAGAGGAGAAGAAGAGGGAGAAAGGCATAAACTGTTAGGTTTTTCCAGGTGAAGGACAAGGCATCCACTTTCCAAGCTTGTCGGGAGTCCTTGTGCAGAATTTGTCCAACTGGTAGTTCTGAGGGGAGGCAAACAGGTCCCTCTCTCTGGGCTCCCCCATTTGTTTCTCAAAATGTCGAAAATCTTTGGTTCCGGTTTCACTTGTGTGGGTCCATGAGATTTCTGCTTAGGTTGTCTGCCAGCGTATTTAGCTTGCTTGGCAGGAATTGAGCTTGTAGGTGCACTTGGCAGCTCAAGGCTGTGTGCCAAAGAGCCATGGCTAGTCTGCAGAGAGGTTCCCCCCTGCTTGTTTATGTATCACGTAACAGTGGTGTTTGTCAGTCTTTACCACAAATTGTCCTGGAAGAATGTGGTCCTTGAAGGCTGTCAAGAGCATTCTGTACAGCTAACATTTCTTTTTGACTGATATGCAGGTGCATTTGACTCTGGTTCCATTTGCCCTGAATGCACTGCCCTGCCAAGTGAGCCCCCCATCCATAGTCTGATGAGTCTGTTAGGGTTTGGGCGGCAGGGGGTAGAGTGAATGGCAGTCCCCTGTTGTGGTGGCAGGCCTCTGCCCACCAAAGGAACTCTGTCTTTAAGCAAGGGATGAAGGGAATCATTGATTCTAGGTCCTGAGAATGTTGACACCATAAGCTTTTTAGATACCATTGTAGTTTCCTCATATGCAGTCTTGCATATGGAATTAGTATAATGCAAGAAGCCATGAACCCCAGGGCTTGCAGTACTTTCCTTGCAGATAGCCTACTTCAAATTACTGGCCACAAAGACCCAGCTATCAAATGAACCTGTTTCTCTGGCATGAGGTAGGCCCATCTGGGAAGTTGTACTGAAGCTTGCTCCCAGGAATACTATTTGTTGGCAGGGTACTAGATGTGATTTATTTTCGTTTATGGTGTACCCCAAAGAAGTTAGTAATTTCTTTACAAATGCCAGATGATTTAATAGTATGTCCTGGCTTACTGCCTGAATTAGACAACCGTCCAGGTATGGGTATATTTGAATATTTCTTTGCCTGCAAAATACAATGACTGGAGCTAGGCACTTTGTGAATACCCTGGGTGCAGTAGATAAGCCAAAGGGCAGTGCAGAGAACTGATAGTGCATGTAGCATGCTTTGCTCTGAAGCTTGGGTATCTTCTGCAAGATTCCCTTATTGGGATGTGCAGGTAAGGCTTCCTTTATATCCAGCGTTGCCAACCAGGCATTTTTGCCTAGCATGGGAAGCAGATGATGGAGTCAGCATTTTGAATTTTGAGATTACCAAAAAAGTGTTTAGGATAGACAGGTCCAGGATACGATGCCAGGAACTTCCTTTTCTGGGTATCAGGAAAAGTCTGGAGTGAAAACCTTGCCCCCAATTCCTCTTCTGGGACAGGCTGAATAGCCCTGATGCTTAGCAGAGAGAGAACCTGCTTTTGAGCCTCTGCCCAGTGATTTGGGGGTAGGTCTGGCCAACTGTTTGGGGTTGGTAAGGAGTGGAAGTGGAATCTGTATCCTGGGGAAACTACATTTAAAAGCCATTTGTCTTGGGTAATGAATTACCAGTTTTTTGCAAGCAGGGCGATCTTTCCCCCTAAAGGAACGGTCAGATAAACAGGGCTTGGAAGGGTTAAAGTTAAGTCACTGTTACAGTTTACCCTAGGGGGGGGTGTGTCTTACTACTCCCAGCTTTGGAAGTGGGAGCCCCCCCACTGCTTAGGCCTGCGAGTACCTTGAGACTGAAGCCTGGGTGGTCTGCTGGTTCTGGGTTTGGACTGAAAAGGCCTGGAAGAGGCAGGAAAGGACCAATTCTTAGAAGGCCAGGGCCTACTAAATCTGGCAGGCTGTACCTGCAGGAAATCTTAAACAGTTTGCATAGATTTAGCTTTTTCCTCCATCTTTTTAAGTACTACTACTGCTGCTTTGTTGCCAAACAGGCAGTCTTGGCTTAAGGGAGCATCCAGTAATTTAGCTTTAACATGATCTGGCAAAGATGGCTCCTTAAGCCAAGCATGCCTTTTAAGTACAGACCCAGTGACAGCAGCCTGCAAGATGCCTCTAATGAATCAAAACCACATTGCAAAGTATGTTTTCCAACTTGTTCAGCAGAATGCATTAAATCCTGTAATTCTTTATTTTCAGCACAGTCAGGAATCAACATCATTTTCTGTTTAAGCAATACAATAATATGCTGCTGATACATTAACATATGAAACTGGCAGTTTATGGCCCTAATGGCCAAAGTTGCAGAAGTGTATACCTTCTTACCCCATCTGTCCAGGGACCTGGAATCTCTATCAGAGGGGGTAGGGTTTTTGGCAGTAGTCTTAATGCCTTTGGGTCCCTGTGAAATAGTCTCAGGATCCGCAGTAGGATTCTTAGAGAGGAACTTGTGAAAGTCAGGTACTCTAATTCCGGTCAGGTTTTCTGGGAGCCGGAGGTAAAGTGTCAGGGGCCAGGCTAGATTCCAAGAAGACATCTTTTATGTCCAGTACAGGAGGGACAGCTAAAGGCCTGTGTGTTGAGGTAAGAGTAAGAATTCCCTAAGCCTCTTTTTGGAGTCAAGAGTAATTCTGGCTTTCCCAGCCGAAATGCTCCCTAAGAGTATGCAAAGTTTCATCAAAAGAGAAACCCTCTGGAGGGGAAGCAGAGGGAATTGAGTCCCCTGCATCAGAATCCTCACAGGTAGATAAGGACAATTCCTGGTTATCAGAGAAAACAGAAATTTCAGAATCCTTCACAGAAGAAAATCAGTTCTAGGTCTCAGAGGGAGAAGGGTGGCTTCCCCTGATTAGAGCAATAAGGTCTTCAGCCATTCTTATTTGTTTTTTAGGCATAGGGGCTTGACCATGTGGTCTGGGCGTTGGTTTTCTAAGCTTGGAATGAGTTTTAGGCCTTGAAGAAGATGGCATCGGCTTCATATGCAAGTCAGTAGGCCTGAATATACCCTCAAAAGCCGGTGCCTGCACAGCGGCTCTGGACCCATCCAAGGTAGAGACATCCGCAGGTTACACAGTTGAAGCATCTCGTGGCATACTGGACTCCGAATGGGTATCAGTAGAGGCCTGTGAATCTGAAGTAGCGGGTATCAGGGGCAGCGAAAGCACCTCGTTGAGTACCGCCAAACTGGTGACTAGAACTTAGGAGAATCGTCGGCAGCTTTGGACCTATGCGGTCCGTCTCTATCTTTGCGTTTTTTCGGAATGTCGGTAGTCAAGGGGCCGAAGCCATTTCTGGATAATTGAACAGAGTACCAAAATATTTAGATGCGAAAATGAACAGACGACGAATAGTTCGAGGGTTGAATAAGGCACAAAACAGACGAGGTACGTCATGGTCTGGGCCTAAGCAAGGAATGCAGTACGAATGAAACTCTTTGAGGCATTTGTTTTCCACAAGAAATTCACTTACTTTTAATGACATCAGTTTAGAGCAAGAAAAAAGATCCCCAACGGGGTACTTAGCTTAGTTGAAGACGTAGGATCTGAAATTCAAAAATGAAAATTTCAGGAGTTGGCCAACCAGTACTTGCCAACAGCTTCTGCTTCGGGCACCACACGGCAAGAAAGACTGATGTAATGGCGTCGGCTGCATGCTTTATACCTGACGTCATGGAAGATGAGAGAGCAACCGACACAGGACCCAGGAATTTGATAATCAGCTCGATTGAGGGCTACCTGCAAGCAGATAATTCAAATATGACTGCAACAGTGAAACACTAAGAACATGTGCCCATTGCCATACTCAGCTTCTCAATAAAGAGGGCAAGAAAGTACAGTTGTGTACACTTACTGTAAATGTAGATGTTCAAGTGTATTCACTGTTGCAGTCATTACATTTAGGTTATCTGCTTGCAGGTAGCCCTCAGTCGGCCTGATTAACAAAGTCTTGGGTCCTGCGTCGGTTGCTGTCCCTTCTTCTATGACATCAGGTCGTCAGGGGTATAAAACCTGCAGCAGACGCCATTAAATCAGTTTTTCTTGCCCCAGATGTCAGGTGCCCCCCTAATGGGAAGCAATTAAATATAAAAGCACAAAGATATACCTCCAACAAAAAATCAAATACACCAAAAAGGGTTTCAAGCATAGTAAAAAAAAAGTAGAGGTAAAGCCAAAAGAAGTTAGGGGGCTAGAGGGAGGGTAACCAGGACTGCAACAGTGAATACATTTGAACATCTACATTTATGGTAAGTGTACACAACTGTACTATGTTCTTAGTGTTTTCACTGTTGCAGTCATTACATTTGGGTAGATTCCCAAAGCTATGGTTGGGAGGAGGAATTTAGATAGCATTAGGGCCAGCTATAAGGCCCTGCAAGGCTGCAGTGGCAAAGACAGCTCTGGATTTAGAGAAAATTGGCAAATGATAATGGTTGGTGAAAGTATGTACAGAACTCCAGGTAGCAGCTTCTAGGATGTCTCTGAGAAAGGCTGTAGAGGGTAGATGCAGCCCTGGTGGAGTAAGGTCTGATCCCGAGGGATAGGTTTTCCATGGTGCTTATAGCAGAAATGAATGCAATGGCTTATCCATTTAGAAATGGTTTGCTTTAAATAGCTTTCCCCTCTGTCCCTGCAGCAAATGTCACCAGCAGTTCAGATTTCCTTTGAGGTTTAGTCCTGTCCAAGTAGAATCTAAGCTGTCTGTGCACATTTAAGGAATGCAGTATCCGTTCCTTTATTCTGTGGATTGGGAAAGGTTGGCAAATGAATGGACTGATTAAAAGCCACACTGGATACCACCTTAGGCATGAAGGATGGATTGGTTCCGAGGGAAACCCTGCCCGCATGAAAGATGATGAAAGGCTCCACTGCCATAAGGGCCTGTAATTCAGATACCCTTCTAGCTGAAGTGATTGCTAAAAGGAAAGCGGTTTCCCAAGAAATAAATTAAGTCTGTAGTAGCAGCTGGCTTGAAAGGAGGTAGAGTGAGTTTCTCCAAGACAAAGTTAAGGTCCCAGGCTGTGGTTGGAGCTCTCCCGGGTGGTCTCAATTTTTTGGCCACTCTGAGGAACTGCTTGAGCAGTGGATGAGAGAAGAGGGGCGGTTCTGTGTTATAATGGACTGAAATGGCTGAGGTGTGGATTTTAATGGAGGAAAAACACAGGCCCTTGTGAAGCATTTCAGTTAAATATTGTAAAATCTGAGGTAAATTGGGCACTACTGTGCTCATCCCGTGAGATTGGTTCCAGGCACAGAACATTTTTCAGCATAAGATTTTTTAGTATTAGGCCTCCTTGCCTCAAATTATATCCATCACAGGTTTGCTGAGGGATGGTAAAGGAGAGATTAAGTAATTAGCCAGGCTGCAAGGTTCAGTGTTAGAAGCGGAGGGTGCAGAATCTGGTTCTCCTACTGAAACAGCAGGGAAAGATTCTGAGGCAGGTGCCATGGAGATAACCGTGACACTGCACAGGAGGGGGTGCCAGTGTTGGCGCGGCCAGTCTGGAGCAATCAAAACCATCCTTGGTTTGTCCGGTTTGATTTTTGTAGTACTTTGGAGAGAAGAGGCAGAGGTGGGAAGGCATAGACGGATAGGTTTTTCCAGCTGAAGGAAAAAGCATCCACTTTCCAGGCTTGTTTGTGGGGAGTCCTTGTGCAAAATTTGTCCAATTGGTAGTTCTGGGGAGAGGCAAACCAATCTATATCTGGGCTCCCCCATTTGCTTGTCAACATGTTGAAAATTCTTGGCTCCAGTTTCCACAAGTGTGAGTCCATGAGGTTTCTGGTTAGTCCGTCTGCCAGTGTATTTAATTTTCCTGGCAGGAATTGAGCTTATAGGTGCACTTGGTAGCTCAAGGCTGTGTTCCTCAATGCCACGGCTAGCCTGCAGAGGGGGTAAGAATGCGTACCCCCCTGCTTGTTTATGTACCACATAACAGTGGTGTTGTCCATCTTCACCATTACTTGTCCTGGAAGAATGCAGTCCTTGAAGGCTGTCAGAGCATTCTGTACAGCTAACATTTCTTTTTGATTGATAAGTAGGTGCATTTGACTTGGGTTCCATTTGCCCTGAATGCACTTTCCTGCCAGGTGAGCCCCTCATGCATAGTCTGATGCATCTGTTAGGGTTTGGGCGGCAGGGGGTAGTATGAATGGTAGTCCCTTATTTTGGTGGCAGGCCTCAGACCACTAGAGGAAATCTAGGCATAGGCAAGGTATGATAGGAATCATTGTTTCTAGGCTGTTAGAATGTTCGACTCCATAGGCTTTTTAGATACTACTGTAGTGTCCTCATATGCAGTCTTGCATATGGAATTAGAAGAATGCAGGGGGCCATGAACCCCAATGCTTGCAGTATTTGTCTTGCAGACAGTAGGGTTCTTGTGGCCACTTGTTTGAAATCGGTTAATAAATGAATTTGCATTTCTGGCGTGAGGTAAGCCATCTGGGAAGTTGCATTCAAGCTTGCTCCCAGGAATGTAATTTGTTGACAGGGTACCAGTTGTGATTTATTTTCGTTTATGGTGTACCCCAGACAAGTCAGAACCCTTTTTACAAACACCAGATGATTCAAAAGTATGTCCTGGCTTTCTGCCTGAATTAGACAATAGTCTAGGTATGGGTATATTTGAATACTTTTTTGCCAAAAAAATGCAGTAACTGGAGCCAGGCACTTTGTGAATACCCTGGGTGCAGTAGACAAGCCAAAGGGCAGTGCAGAGAACTGATAATGTGTGTAGACTGCTTTGAAGCGTAGGTATCTTCTGCAAGATTCCCTGATTGGGATGTGTAGGTATGCTTCTTTTAAATCTAGTGTTGCCAATCAGGCATCTTTGCCTAGCATAGGAAGTAATTGGTGAAGAGTCAGCATCTTGAATTTTGCAATCTCCAGAAAGGTGTTTAGGAGTAGACAGGTCCAGGATTGGACACCATGATTTGTCTTTTCTGGGTATCAGGAAAAGTCTGGAGTAGAAACCTTGTCCTTTTCTCTTCTGGCACCAGTTGAATAGCACCCATGCTTAAGAGGGAAAGTACTTGTTTTTGAGCCTCTGCCCACTGATTTAGGGGCGGGTCCGGCCACCCATTTGGTGTTGGCAACATGTGGAAATTAAATCTGTATCCCTGGGGCACTATTTAAAACCAATTTGTCCTGGATTATGAGTTCTCAGTTCTTTGCATTAAGAGCAATCTTTCCCCCCCAAAGGGGCGGTCAGAAGATAAATGCTTGGAAATTTTAAAAGGAAGTCATTGAGACGGTTTACCATAGGGGGTGTCTTGTTATTCCCAAATTTGGAAGTGGAGGTCCCCCGCTGCTTAGTTCTGAGAGTCCCCATGGGACTGAAACCTGGGGGTTTTGCTGTGTCTGGGTTTGGCTTGAGAAGACCTGGAAGGGGCTGGAAAGGACCAATTCTTAGTAGGCCAGTGCCTACTAAATCTAGGAGGGTGCACTTGTAAAATTCTTTAACAGTTTGCATAGATTTAGCTTTATCTTCCATTATTTTAAGAACTTCTTCAGCCTTGTTGCCAAACAGGCGGTCCTGATTTAAAGGAGCATCCAACAATTTAGCTTTAAACATGATCAGGCAAAGATTGCTCCTTAAGCCAAGCATGCCTTCTAAGCATAGACCCAGTAACAGCAGCCCTGCAAGAGGCCTCTAAAGAATCAAAACTACACTGCAAAATATGTTTTCCAACTTGTTCAGCAGAATGCATTAGGCCCTGTAAATCTGTATTTTCCACACAGTCAGGAATCAACATAATTTTCTGTACATTTTGCTGATATTTTAACATATGAAATTGGCAGTTTAAAGCTCTGATTGCCAAGGTTGCTGAAGTATAAACCTTTTTACCCCATCAATTGCCCTGGAGTCTCTCTTAGAAGGGGTAGGATTTTTAGCAGTAGAAGCCTTAATGCCCATGGGACCCTGAGAAATAAGTCTCTGGATCTGCAACAGGATTTTTGAAAAGGAACTTGTGGGACTCAGGAACCCTGCAGTATCTGTCAGGTTTACTAGCAGCAGGAGGCTGGGAATCAGGGAGCCAAACCGGATTCCGAGAAATCATCAACAATGTCTAGTACAGAAGGTATAGCCCAAAGGCCTATGCTGAGGTAGGAGGAAATCCTTAAGCCTCTTTTTTGAATCAGAAGATTCCTGGATCTCCCAGTGAAAATGCTCCCTTAAAGTATGTAAGGTTTCCCCAAAAGAAAAATCTTCAGGAGGAGAAGCAGAGGGAATAGAATCCTCTGCATCAGAATCCTCATAAGTAGGTAAGGACAAATCCAGGTCATCAGAAGAGTCAGAAGAAACAGAATCCTGATCAGAAGATTCATAATCAAGATCAGCCCTAGGCCTCTTAGAGGGGGGGTTTGACTACCCCTGATTAGAGTTATTAGATCTTCAGCCATTTTTAGCACTTGTTTTTTTAGGCATAGGGGCCTGAGCATGTGGCATGGGCATTGTTTTTTTAGACATGGATTGAGATTTAGGCCTTAGTAATGAAGGAGGTGTCGATTTAATATACAAGTCTGTAGGCCTGAATACACCCTCAGACGCCGGTGACTGCACAGTGGCTCCGGACCCATCCAAGGTAGAGACATCGACGGGTTCCATAGCTGAAGTATCTCGCGGCATACCAGACTCCAAATGGGTCGCAGTAGAGGATGCGAATCAGAAGCAGCTGGCATCAGGGGCTGCAAAAGCGCCTCACTGAGTACTGGCTTAGGAGAAGCGTCGTCGGCAGTTTTGGACCTCGGCGGCCTGTCTTTATCTTTGCGTTTTTTCGGAATTCTGGTAGTCGGATGGCCAACTGACATTTCTGGATAATTAAACAGAGAACAGAAATATTTAGGGGCAAAAATATACAGACGACGGATAGTGCGCTGATTAAAGCACAAAACCGACAGCAAGGTACGTCGTGGTCAGGGCCTAGGAAAGGAATACAGTACGAATGAAAATCTTTATGGAGGTATTTGCTTTCCACAAGTAATGCAATTATTAAACTTTTACTGACATCGGAAATGAGCAAGAAAAAGTTTCCCCAACGAGGTACTTAACTTTAGTTGAAAACTTTGGTTCTGAAACTTGAAAATTTCGAGTCGGCCAACCGGCACTTGCCAACTGCTTCTGATTCGGGCACCGCACTGCCAGAAAGACTGATGTAATGGCATCGGCTGCATGTTCTATACCCCTGGCGGCCTGATGTCATGGAAGAAGGGACAGCAACTGACGCAGGATCCAAGACTTTTTTAATCAGGATGACTGAGGGCTACCTGCAAGCAGATATCCCAAATGTAATGACTGCAATAGCGAAACACGAAGAACATCTGGTTTCCCCTTGCTTGTTGATGTATCAGACTACTGACGTCTAAATCGCAATCATTCCCAAAGGAAGGGTTTCATGGAATGCCTGCAACACTAAGACCACTGCCATCATGTGCAAATTGGCCTCGAGCTGGGACCAAGTGACTTGGAGTCTTTCCCAGATAATGCCCCCCCCCCCCCCCCCAATCTTGGACACGTCCGTGGTCACTACGGCTTGGGGTTGAGGAGGGAACAAGGTTCTGACTGACAAAATTTTGTTGGAGTGAAGCCACCAACTCGGGTCTCTCTTGCACAAGTTGATGATTAATACCAGATGGGACACCGGCTGATTCATTAAATACCACTGGGAAGCCAATCGCCATTAAAGAATCCGCATGCAATATCTCGCAAGGGAAACTAGAGTGACGGAGGCAAACACTGATCCTAGAGCTTGTAGCAAACAGCCTTGCAGTCACCTTTCTTCTGTGAATAATCCGACGAACTTGTGATCCTATTCTTGATAAGTCTTTCTGGGGGAAAAGATGTGATGCAAGTGTGTGTTCAGCATCGTTCCTATGAATTCCAATTATTGTCTTGGCTCTACATGATATTTTTCATAGTTTACAGTGATTCCCAATGAGGAACAAATTTGAAGAACGTATTCTCTTGCCTCAAAGTAAATGCCTGGTGGGAGCAGTGAGGTGCCATTCGTCTAGTTATAGAAACTACACTGAATCCCTGCAGGCTGAAGTGAGCTGCTACCACTGCCATGCATTTGGTGAACACCCTGGGGACTGTGGCGAGACCTAAAGGAAGGGCCCTGAACTAATGACCATCTCCCAGCTGGAAGCGCAGGAATCTTCTGGATAACTTGTCCATTTTTATATGGTAATACGCATCCTGAGGATCTAGTGAGCACATCCAATTGTCTTTTTCCAAGAATGGAAGTAGCGACTGAACCATGACCATCCGGAATTTGGTTTGTTGAATTGATTTGTTCTACTGAGATCCAAAATTGGTCTCCAGTCCAGTTTTCATTGGCACTAAAAAGAACACTGAGTAAACTCCGGATCCTATCTTGTCTGGTGGGACTGCTTGGATGACTCTTGTCAAGCAGTTCTGAACTTCTAAGACTGCTGCATCCCTGTGATTGGGAGGAACTTCTAGGATTTTCTTCAATTTTTTGGGTTTGTCCAGGAAAGGGATATTGTAACATCTGGTTATGATTCTCTGCACCAAATAGTCTGTTATCTTGAACAAGCCTGGTAGGTACAGGGATAATCATCTCCCCACTGCCTCCACAGGATGAAAATCAGGCCTCCATTCAGGAGCGCTGATAAAAGTTACCAGGGAAAATCTCTGGAGCCTGATTTTGCAGGGCACCTCTGCCTTGTTCACAGCATCTTCCACTGTTACTCCCCCCTCTGCCCTGTGAGAAGTCATTGCCACGAGTTTTGGAAAGGCCCTTGGGACTTTTTGAACCATAGCTTCCCACCTTCTCTGGTCCCTGGACTAAGACCATTGAGGAGTGGAAAAGCTTACGCCCAATGGCAAAAAGGGTATTTCCATCCTTCTCGCATCTGGCCAGGGTGTCTAACTTTGGGGCCAAAAGGAATGTCCCATCAGACGAAAGATGCCTTAAATGGCTTTGTGAATTCACATAAGCGCATCCAGGCTCGTCTTCTAACAGCTACACCCGAACATGCTGCCCTTGTCACCCCTTCGGCTGCATGTGCAATCAGCCTCATGGACGAGCTGCAAACAATCTAGGATTGCCAGCTGAGAAGTTATCTTTTCTCTAACCCCTTCAGCTATTACTACTGTCAGAGTATCAGATAGCTTTTATCAGTTTTTATCAGATCTCGAAGTTCCATGAAATGAGTCATGTAATTCAAGGACTTTAATGTGAAGGTCGAAGTGTATACGCGCTTCCCGAATCTATTTATTGTCCTAGACTATTAGAAGAACGGATAGTAGGACTTTCATCAGCAAGTTCCTTTCTGGTGCCTGCTACCACCATGGCATCTACTGGTATTCCTTTCGCCCAATGCTGAGGATCCTGTGCAGCTGACAAAATACAGTCTGGTCTCTCTGGGATTGGCTTGATAGAATCAGGCATCTTCCAAGTCCGCTATGCAATCAATTTAATTAGATCGTCAGTGGGCCGAGAGATCCAGGAGGTAGAAGGACGGGCATAGAAAGTCTCTAGGTATAAAGATTCCTCTGAAGGTTGAAGGGAAATGAAACCACCCTCACCCAGTCTAGAATGTCTCCGACTTAGTCATCTTCAGGGGGGGTGACCTTGGGGAACCTTCCCTTCATCGACATTGGTATCTTCAGTGAAAGACTGTTCAGTGGAGGCCAAGTTCTTCCTCTTGTACTTCCTCTTCAGGGGTACCTCTTCAGTGGGATGGGCCTGAGAGGTATCTGAAGAGGACATGACGAGAATGGCTGGATCATGAGGCTTCAGCACCCACTGTCCCAGGGTAGAGGCTGGAGGAAGGCCCGGGTGAGGGGAAAGGAAGGGCTGCTGGTCCGACAAAAGTGGTGTCGACTCGATGCCCGCAGTAGACAATGCCCTTTCCATGGTTTGGAAGGCAGGCCCCGCCGTAGAGGAATGGGAGCTGGAAACAAAATAAACCTAGTAACTGTGGTCCCATCCCACACTGAGGCCACCTCTGAAAATGGTGTCGAGCCAACCTACCCAGACGCTCCAAAGGGCATGGATGGCTCGGACAACACCAGAGTGGAACCATGCTCCCCAGAACCAGGAATGAAG
Source organism: Protopterus annectens (assembly GCF_019279795.1). Lineage (NCBI taxonomy): Eukaryota > Metazoa > Chordata > Ceratodontiformes > Protopteridae > Protopterus > Protopterus annectens. The sequence goes on from NC_056734.1 coordinate 561,887,345, forward strand.
CTGTGACCCCGGAAGTCGCACCGGTGAAGTAACTTGGAACGGCACCTAGACAGTCGAAACTGGGACTGTCGGCACCAGGAACTCTGAAGGCTCAGTTGAGTCAGAGAAGGAACAGTCACTGGAGTTGAGATAGTTAAGATTCTAGCAGGTAAGATTCCACAGCTAGAAAGGCTAGGAACCAAAGAAGTGAACAAATCCACTTGCCAGCAAGAGCTGATCCACCAGCCTCAAAATATCAGATTCTGTGAGGCTCTTGGCGGAACGGACTGAAGAGACAGACTGGGAGATCTGGCTTGCTCCAAGAAGGGCAGCCAAGGAGTGCTAAAAAAATCCCAGTTCTTTATAAGCGCTTTTGTTCATCCACACTAGACAATGAATTTCTTCAGACAAAAACCTACCCAAGATTCTATTCCTTAAAGTAGTAGTAATTTTTATATATATGCTATTTTTAAAAAGGAAAAGTTATTCACCTTTTTAGCTCAACATTTAGATAGGAAGGGGAAGATGTATTCACCATTTCATTGTTTATATGGATTCACTTTAGAAGCTCGAAATACTGAAATATCGAATTTCAGTATTTTGAGCCCATGAAGTGGGAACCTGAAAAGAACGAAAACTCGGAAGCGAGAAATTCAAAATCTTGCATACCAGAGATTTTGAATTAGCGCTCCTGGTGTTTCGCTGTGGTTATGGATTCAGGTGTTTGTGTGTTTAGGGTTTTGGGTAGGGGCTGTGGTGTGTGTTTTGTTACTGTGATGTGTATGTGAGGAGAATGTAGCTTGTGTGGTGGTGTTTTTTTGTATGTAGTGCGACCTCAAAGTTAGAATATTTAAGTAGGGGGGGGGGGTGCAGGGGGGCTTGGCCCCGTTTTTATGTAGGACAAAGTACAGCTGTGTACACTTACCATAAATATAGATGTTCGAGTGTATTTACTGTTGCAGTCGTTACATTTGGGTAATCTGCTGGCAGCTTGCCAGTCGGCCTGAACTCCAAAGTCTTGGGTCCTGCGTCAGTTGCTGTCTCCTCTTTCATGACGTCAGGGGTATAAAACAAGCAGCCAACGCCATTTTCTTTAGTTATTCTTGCCCCAGATGTCAGGTGCCCCCAAAAAGGTAGCAAAAATATACATGTATAAAAACTATATATACATGCATCAATATAAACTTTACCTTCATCTACAAGCAAATACAAAACACAGGTTGTAGAAGATAAGAGAAGGAAAGATAAACTCCAGAATGAAAGGGGGGTGGCGGGCGGGTAACCTAGACTGCAACAGTGAATACACTAACATCAACATTTATGGTAAGTGTACACAACTGTACTATGTTCTTCGTGTTTCACTGTTGCAGTCATTAGATTTGGGTAGAATCCCAAAGCTATGGTTGGGAGGCTGGAGCTAAGCAGCATTAGGTGCAGCTATAAGGCCCTACAGAACTGCAAAGGCAAAGCCTGCCCTGGACTTAAGAGTAGAGAGGCAAATGATAATGCTTTGTAAAGGTGTGAACCAAGTAGCAGCCTCTAGAATGTCTTTGGTTGGTACTCCTCTGAGAAAGGCTGCTGAAGTAGCTGCGGCTCTGGTGGAATGAGACCTAATGCCCTTGGGCACAGGTTTACCATGGTGTAAGTAGCAGAAACGACTGCAGTGGCTTATCCACTTTGAAATAGTCTGCATTGAAATAACCTTTCCTTCTGATCCTGCAGCGTATGTCACTAGTAATTACTCAGTTTTTCTTACAGCTTTAGTCCTGCTCAAGTAGAATCTTGGATGTCTGTACGTCCAAGGAATGCAGAATTCTCCCCCCCTTGTTCTGCGGAATTCGATAAAAGGTTGGCAGATGAATAGTTTAAGAGCTACACTGGAAACCACCTTAGGCATAAATGTTGGATTTGTCCTCAGAGATACCCTTGTCTGGGTGAAATATGATAAAAGGCTCCACAGCTATGAGGGCATGTAGCTCAGAGACTCTTCTTGCTGAAGTAATTTCTAGTAGCAGAGCAGTTTTCCATAAGAACTTGATACCAGCAGTAGCAGCTTGTTCAAATGGGGGCATCGTGAGCTTTTCCAACACATAATTGAGGTCCCATGCAGGTACTGGTGATCTTCTAGGAAGCCTTACATTTTTGGCTCCTCTAAGATACTGCTTTAGTAAAGTATGAGAAAAGATTGGTGGCTCTGTATTGTAATGAGCCGAAATGGCAGAGGCAAGGATTTTAATTGATGAGAAAGATAGGCCTTTGTCAAGCATCTCAGTCAAGTATTGTAATATAAGAGGAATGTTTGGTTCTGCTGTATCAGTTCCTTGTGCTTGATTCCAAGCACAGAATCTCTTCCATTTATCAGCATAAGATTTTCTAGTACTAGGCCTTCTGGCTTCCAAAATGACATCCATTACAGCTTTACTGAGAGGTGGTGTTTGTATAACTACATGGTCAGCCATGCTGCCAGGTTCAGTGTCTGGAGCTGATTGTGCAGGATCTGATTGTTTTGCTGGGACAGTAGTTGAGGTCTGAGTTAAGGCCCAAGCTAGGTATTGAGACAAGCTCCTTAGGATTGGTGGGGCTAGTCCGGGGCAATTAGTATCATCTTTGGTTTCTCTTGTCTAACTTTTAGGAGGACCTTGGGAAGAAGAGGCAGAGGAGGAAAGGCGTAAACGGATAAGTTGTTCCAACTGAAGGATAGGGTGTCCACTTTCCATGCTGGTCTGCGATGAGTCCTTGTACAGAATCTTTTCAATTGATAATTTTGAGGAGGGGCAAATAGATCTATGTCTGGGCTCCCCCATTTCTTGGTTATCATGCTGAAGACTTGTGGATCTAGTTTCCACTCATGAAGATCCATAAGATTTCTGCTTAAATAGTCTGCCAAAGTATTTTGTTTTCCTGGCAGGAATTGAGCTTGAAGATGTATTTGGTAAGTCAAAGCTGTGTCCCCACAGTGCCATGGCTAATCTGCAAAGGGGCTATGAGTGCATGCCCCCCTGTTTGTTTATATACCACATGACCGTGGTGTTGTCAGTCTTTATCAGTTGTTGTCCTGGATGAAGTCCTTGAAGGCAGTCAGGGCATTTTGAACAGCTAGCATCTCTTTCTGCTGATATGTAGATGCATTTGTTTTGGGGTCCATATGTCCTGAATGCATCTTCCCGCCATGTGGGCCCCCCAGGCATAATCTGATGGGTCTGTTAAGGTTTGGCTGGCAAGGGGTAGAGGGAAGGCCCGTCGTATGTTTTGGTGACATGCCCTTGCCACCATAGAAATTCCTGTTGTAGGCAGGGAATGAGAGGAATCATTGTTTACAGAATGAATGCTGACACACTAAACTTTTTAGGTACCACTGAAGTTTCCTCATATGCAGGGCTTGCTTATGGAATCAGTAGGATGCAGGATGCCATGAAGCCCAAAGCCTGCAGAATTTGTCTTGCAGATAACTGGGTTTTTGTTGCCATCAGTTTGAAGTAAGTAGTCAGTTGCCTTTGCTTGTCTGGCATGAGGTAAGCCATCTTGGCAGTTGTATTCAAGCTTGCACCCAGGAATGTTATCTTTTGAGAGGGTACCAGTTGTAATTTCTTTTCGTGTGTGTACCCTAGGAATGTTGGAAGCCTTTTCGCAAACGCTAGGTGTTGAAGAAGAAAGTCCTTGTTCTCTGCTTGAACGAGACAGTCCAAGTAAGGATATATTTGTATACTTCTTTGTCTGCAAAATGCAATTACTGGTGCCAGGCACTTTGTAAAGACCCTGGGCGCAGTAGATAAGCCAAAGGGCAGTGCAGAGAATTGATAATGCATTAAGTCAGCCTTGAATCTGAGGCATCTTCTGCACGATTGCCTTATTGGGACATGCAGGTATGCCTCTTTTAGGTCTAACGTCACCAGCAAAGCATTCTTGCCGAGCATGGGCAGAAGCTGCTGCAAAGTCAGCATTTTGAATTTTGGAATCTGTGTGTGTGCAAAATCGATAAAACCAGTATTGGCCTCCAGGCCTTGTCCTTTCTGGGTACCAAGAACAGTAGAGTAAAAACCTTGTCCTTTTTCCTGTTCTGGTATTGGCTGAACGGCCCCCATATCCATGAGGGATGTAACCTGTTTCTGTGCCTCTGCCCATTGATTTTTTGGCAGATCTGGCCGTCTGCCATTGGCAGAGTATGGAAATGGAATCTGTATCCCTGTGACACTATTGCTTAGCACCCACTTGTCCTGGGTTAACAACTGCCAATTTTGAGCAAAAAGTGCTAATTTTCCCCCTATGGGTGCTGCCAAAAGATAAGTGTTTGGTGTAGGCAGGGGGAAGTCATTGGGACTGTTTTCTGTAGGTTTGCGCTTTACCTCCGCCAAATTTGGAGGTAGAAGCGCCCCATTGCTTTGACCTGTATGAATCTTGTGTCTGGTATCTGGAACCCTTAGGGCGTCTGGATTTGCCCCTTTGAGCTCTGTAACACAGGAAAGGACCAATTTTTTGTAGGCCAGTGTCTACTGAATCTTGGTGGCTGCACTTACAGATTGCATAGACTTAGCTTTGTCTTCCACTTTCTTTAAAACCTCTTCTGCCTTAATACCAGAGTATCATGCTGTAAATGTGCATCTAGTAATTTAGCTTTGACATGATCATGCAAATTTTGTTCCTTTAGCCAGGCATGCCTCCTAATCACAAATCCAGTAACTGTGGCCCTGCAGGAGGCCTCTAAGGAATCAAAACCACATTGCAAAGTATGCTTTCCAACCTGTTCAGCTGCATGCAATAATTCCTGCAATTCTTTATTTTCTGCACATTCAGAAATCATAATTTTCTGTTTCAGCAATCCCATAACATGTTGTCGATACTTGAGCATATGAAACTGGCAGTTTAAGGCCCTAATTGCCAAGGTTGCAGATGTATAAACCTTTTTTCCCCATCTATCCAGTGCCCTTAAATCTCTGTCAGAAGGGCTAGGATTTTTTGCTGTTGAGGCCTTAACTCCCTTTGGACCCTGTGAAATAGTTTTAGGATCAGCAGCAGGGATTCTAAATAAATATTTGTGAGTCAGGGACCCTGTAAAATCAGTCAGGCTTGCTGGGAGCCGGAGGTAAGGAGTCAGGGGGTCAAGCTGGACTCCGAAAACACATCATCCACAATGTCTAAAATGGGGAGTATGGCTAATGGCCTGTGCTGAGGGAGAAGGAAATCCCTGAGCCTCTTTTTTGATTCTGAGAAATCTTGACTCTCTCAGTGAAAAAGCTCCCTCAAAGTATGCAAGGTTTCTCCAAATGAATAATCCTCAGGAGCTGATGCAGATGGGATAGACTCCTCTGCATCAGAATCCTCATAGGGAGGTACAGAATTCCTGATCAGAAGAGGAATCAGAAGAAATAGAAACCTGATCTGAAGATTCATAATCAGTGTCTTGCCTAGGCCTCTTACCTGGAGGGGGATGGGAACCCCTGAACAAGTTAATAAGGTCTTCAGCCATTCTGATCATCTGTTTTTTAGGCATAGAGGACTGTGTACGTGGCTCATGCGTCGGTGTTTTAGTTTTAGAAGTTGCTTTTGTCTTTGGTTTTGCAGCTGTCGGTTTGATATAAAAATGTTGAGGCCTGAATACAAAGCTGGTGCCTGCTCAGCAGCTCCGGACCCATTTGAGGGAGACACATACGTGGGTCCAATACTTTGAGTATCTCGTGGCATGCCTGACTCCACATGGGTGTTGGTAGGGGCCTGCGATTCGAAAGTAGCAGGTATCAGGGGCTGCAAAAGCGCCTGAGTACCGGTGACTACCTTAGGAGAAGCTTCGTTGGTTTTGGACCTCGACTGCCTCTCTGTCCTTTTCTTTGCATTTTTTATGTACTCCGGTAGTTGGATTGCTATCAGATGACATTTCTGGGTAGTTAAACCTGTTTTCAAAATACTTTGAGGCAGAAATGTACAGACGCTTAAGAGTGCGTTGGTTAAATCTAGCACAAAACGACAGCCAGGCACGTTGTGATCAGGGTCTAGGTATGGAATACAATATAAATGGAAATCCTTATGAGGTATTTGCTTCCCACAAGTAATACAATTATTAACTTTTTCTGACATCGGTATGGAGCAAGAAAAAAGGTTTCCCCAACGGGGTACTTAGCTTTAGTGAAGACTTCGGTTCTGAAACACAAACTCGAATATTTCAGGAGTCAGCCGACCGGCACTTGTGAAATGCTTCTGCTTCGGGCACCGTGCGGCAAGAAAGACTAAAGAAAATGGCGTCGGCTGCTTGTTTTGTACCCCTGATGACCTGACGTCATGGAAGAGGAGACAGCAACTGACGCAGGACCCAAGACTTTGGAATTCAGGAAGACTGAGGGCAACCTGCCAGCAGATTACCCAAATGTAATGACTGCAACAGTGAAACACGAAGAACATTTTGTGTTTGTATGTGGGGAGGAAGGGGTGTGTGTGTGTGTGTGTGTGTGTGTGTGTGTGTGTGTGTGTGTGTGTGTGTGTGTGTGTGTGTGTGTGCAGCTGAAGCGCTAATTCAAAATCTCCGGTATGCAAGATTTTGCTTTTCGCGCTTCTGAGTTTTTGTTCTTTTCAGGTTTCCACTTTATGGGCTCGAAATACTGAAATTCGATATTTCAGTATTTTGAGCTTCTAAAGTGAATCAGTTTATATACAAGAGTAACACATACATTATAGTATGATATATACTGATTTTAGTTGAGTGTGCTTTATAAGAATTCATAATGGCAAATTTTCTTGTTAGCATTTTTAAACTTCATTTTGTAACTTCACAGCTTTATAACATACAACTGTTAGAGTAACCCAAGAAGGTATGTGAATTTATTAACTAAGTGCCTTATATAAGGCATAGAATGTTGGTTAGGTTTTTGTTTGAAGTTAACTGTATAGTGTGGATGAACGAAAACACTTACAATAAAAAACTGGGATTTTTTTTTTAGCACTCCTTGGCTGCTTTGTTATTTTTAGTAGTGTTCTGCAAGTATTCTTTGCTTTTTTCATAAGGGGCTTTGAGGTCAGTCTACAATTGGGTACAGTGAGGGAGAATACCTGGTATGAGGCTCATCTTTACAAGAAAAATTCTTCTGGTTTCAGAAATGACTCCTCCGAAACAGAAGTCAGTGCTGAGATGGGCACTGAAGGTGGAGTCTTTTCCCCAGTTGGTTCCGATGAAACTGCAGGAACCGGCGCAGGCACTTTTGACAACTGTGCTGAAGATACAGTTGGCACAGAGCTGCTTCTTTTCTTTGAATGTCCATGTTTAGATGAAGACTAAGAGCCAGCATCAGTTTTTGACTTTGGAGAACTAGAAATAGCCGCAAAGCCAGTTTTAAGCTCATTTTTCCTCTCAATAAGGGCCCATTGACTGACGCTACGACAGATGGCACAGTCTGCCTGAAGGTGCACCAGGTCCAAACAATACACATGCAAGAAGTGTCTGTCCAAACTGGATGGCATCTTTGAAACCAGAAGTTCCTTTGTTTTTCTCAGCCATTTCCAAAAATACACAAACAAGGAAGGCAGGCAGAAAGGAAATTAAGAAAAAATAATTTATGTCTTACCATAACGTTCCATCTGTGTTGCTGATCTTCTTTCATTCATCATGGATGGGTTCAGTTCTGGGCCCTTGGAACGGAATCAGCCTAATACCAAGCTCGTGCCAGCCAAAACCTCTTGAGCTAAGCTTATACCCACAATGCCTTTCTCCCCGTTACCTCAGATTGAGTTTGCCCATGTTGTATACGTAAAAGCAGAGGCCATTTCTGCACAAATGCCCTAAGACACCGCTTGGACACAAAAGTATTCCCCAGGAGCCTTTGGCAGGGGAAGGAGGGTGGGAAGAGAATGAAAGAAGATCAACAACGCAGATGGAATGTTTTGGCAAGACAATTTCTTTATCGGATTTTGTTAATCATTCTATTCATCACTGATGGGACAGATTCCCCAGCTACCTTGTGATCTTTGGGCGGCCCATATGGAAGAACATTCCTGAGTACCACTGAGCCAAAGGCAGCTCACCCTCTGGAGACCACATCCAATTTGTAATTATTGATAAAAATGTGGGGTTTAGCCCAAGTGGCTGCTGCACAAATATCCACAGAAGCCCTGGAGTGCTATGAACTTATGTTGCCATAGATCTAGTATAATGGGCTTTAATATTCTGTGGCATAGGTTGTTTTACAAATGAAGTGAAACATATGCAGTCCCTTAACCATTTTGATAGTGACCTTGGAGACCGAATTTCCCATTCAAGGCCTAGAAAAGGAAATGAAAAGTTGGTCAGTTTTGCGTACTGCTTTGGTCCTGTCTAAATAAAATCTCAATTGCCTGTGTACATCCAAGGAATGTAGGCAGCATTCCCCATTATTAGAAAAATGTGGGAAAAATACTGCTATGTCAAGAGACTAATGGAAAAGTCAGAAAACTTTGGGGAGAAAAGATGGGTTCATCCGGAGTGATACTCTGTCCTTGTGGAAGATTAGATAGGGTCTTTTGTTGCACAATGCCGGAAGCTCAGAAATTCGTCTGGCTGACATGATGGCTACCAAGAACAGGGATTTCCATAACAAGAATTTGAGGTCATTATTTGTTGCGGGCTCCAAGGAAAGTTGAGTCAAAGACTGGGAACTAATGTGGCTCTATAGTCTGTCTGACTGGAGGCCTAATGTGAGAAACTCCTTTGAGAAAAGTTTTATGTAAATGCAGGGATATGAGGGGAGTACCATCCAGCCCATTATGATAATTTGAAATAGTTTTATGGTAGAGGCTGCGGCTCCATCTTCGAAAAACTTAAGACAGGTATTGTAAAACCGCTGAGACTGGAGTCGAATATGAATCTAGCATTTTTTCCTTTTACCAAATAGAGAATCTTTTCCATTTGTCCCGATACAGTCTTCTGGTGAATGGTTTATGCGAGGCCAGAATAATGTCATGAACAGGTGAGATCATCCTGCCCTGCAACTACCGGAAGTGGAGAAACCAAGCTGTCAGCTGGAGACTGGACAGATTCAGCTAACGCAACCCTTGAGGATGAGAAATTAGGTCTGGAAGAGGGTCCAAAACCCACAGTAGACATACCAGATGAGGCCAAAAGAAGGGGAACTAAACTTGTCAAGGCCAAAAGGGGCTATGAGGATAGCTTTGCATTTCAACCAAATCGCTTTCTTTATGAATTGTGGAATCAGAGGGATGGGGGGGGGGGGGGCAGGCATATAGCAGTCCCATGGACCAATCATGAATCCCTTTGGGGGGAATAGGGCAAAACAGCTGCTGCATTTGTTGGGGAGGAGAAGAGGTCGCATCAAACCTGGCCCCAACGGCTGAAGATTTCTGCCGCTACTTCAGGATTGAGAGACCACTCGTGGGGCAAGAGAATGCAACTGCTCAACTTGTCTGAAATCACTTTGGAGCTCCCTGGGATATGTGTTGCTATCAGAAAGTGGTACTGCCAAACTCTCATAGCCTCTCGACACAGGGGGTCATAGGACTTTGTTCCTCCTTGCTTGTTGATATAGCAGACTACTGACATATTTGTCTGACTGAATTGTAATCGCTCCAGAAGGAAGAATCGGTTGGAATGCTTGCAACGTTAATAGCATTGCTCAGTTTTAGAACGCTGATATGCAGGTTGGCCTTCAACGTGGACCATGCGCCTTGCACAGTCTTTTCCTTGAAATCCCCCCCCCCCCCACCCTATCAGGGAAGCATCCGTGGTCACAATAACCTTGGGCTGAGGGGGCAAGAATGGGCAGCTCCAAAGATCTATGTCTGGCCTCATACACCAAATAAGGTCCTGCTTGCAAGAACTGGTCATCTGAATCTGAAAACATTGAGGGTGATGGTTGGGGAGCCACAGAGAAGCCATTGAAGAATTCGCATGTGCAGTTTTGCAACAGGCACTATTGGTATGGAAACTGCCATGGATCCTAGGACCTGAAGAACCTCTCTCGCTGAGACTTTGTTTTGACAGAGTATCACCCAGAGCTGAAGCCTCAACGTCCGAGAGCTGGGACCGACACTAGACCGGATCGGGTGTTGAAAAAGAACAGTTTTGTACACTTACCATAAATGTAGAGGTTGGAGTGTATTCACTGTTGCAGTCATTACATTTGTGTTATCTGCTTGCAGGTAGCCCTCAGTCGGCCTGATTAAATCTTCGGTCCTGCGTCGGTTGCTGTCTCTTCTTTCGTGACTTCAGGTCGTCAGGGGTATAAAACATCCAGCCAACGTCATTACATCAGTTTTTCTTGCCCCAGATGTCAGGTGCCCCCCTAATGGGAAGCAATTAAATCTATAAATATACAAGGTTATACCTCAAACAAAAAAGCAAATACATCAAAAAGCTTTTAAGCATTGAAAAGGAGAGAAGAGGTATAGCCAAACGAAGTCAGGGGGCTGGAGGGAGGGTAACCAGGAATGCAACAGTGAACATCTACATTTACGCTAAGTGTACACAACTGTACTATGTTCTTCATGTTTCACTGTTGCAGTCATTACATTTGTGTAGATTCCCAAAGCTAAGAATGAGAGGAGGAAGACAGCATTAGGATCAGCTATAAGGCCCTGCAAAACTGCAGTGGCAAAGCCAGCTCTGGATTTAGAGAAAATTGGCAAATGGTAATGCTTGGTGAAAATATGTACAGAACTCCAGGTAGCAGCTTCTAGGATGTCCCCTGGTAGGTACGCCTCAGAGAAAGGCTGTAGAGGTAGATGCAGCACTGGTTGAGTGGGATCTGATCCCCTGTGGGATAGGTTTTCCATGGTGCTTATAGCAGAAGTGAATGCAATGGCCTATCCATTTGGAGATGGTTCGCTTTGAAACAGACTTTCCCTCTGTCCCGGCAGCAAATGCCACCAGCAGTTGTTCAGATTTCCTTTGAGGTTTAGACCTATCCAAGTAGAATCTAAGTTGTCTGTCCACATCTAAGGAGTGCAGTATCGGTTTCCCTTTGTTCTGTGGATTTGGAAAGAAGGTAGGCAACTGAATGGACCGAATAAAGGCCACACCGGATACCACCTTTGGCATGAAAGAGGGACTGGTCCTGAGGGACACCCTGTCTGCATGAAAGATGATAAAAGGCTCCATTGCCATAAGGGCCTGTAATTCAGATACCCATCTTGCTGAAGTGATGGGTAAAAGGGAAGCTGTTTTCCAAGAAAGGAATTTTAAATCCGCAGTAGCAGCTGGCTCGAAAGGAGGAAGGGTGACTTTCTCCAATACAAAGTTAAGGTCCCAGGCTTGAGTTGGAGCTCACCTGGGTGGTCTTAAATTTTTGGCCCCTCTGAGGAACTGCTTGGGCAGTGGGAAAGAGAAGAGGGAAGGTTATGTGTTACAATGAGCTGAAATGGCTGAGGCGTGAATTTTTATTGAGGAAAAAGACAGGCCCTTGTGAAGCACCTCAGTTAAGTATTGTAAAATTTGTGATAAATTGGGCACTGCTGTGCTCATCCCTTGAGATTGGTTCCAGGCACAGAAACTTTTCCATTTGGCAGCATAAGATTTTCTAGTACTAAGCCTCCTTGCCTCTAAAATGACATCCATCACTGGTTTACTGAGGGATGGTAAAGGAGAGCTTAGGTAATTAGCCAGGCTGCTAGGTTCCGTGTTTGAAGCAGAGTGTGTAGAATCTAGTTCTCCTGCTGAGACAGCAGGGTAGGAGTCTGAGGCAGGTCCCAGCGGCCAACAGTGATGCACTGCGCATGAGGGGGTACCAGTGTTGGCGTGGCCAGGCTGGTGCAATCAAAATCATCCTAGGTTTGTCTTGTTTGATCTTTAGTAGTACTTTGGAGAACAGAGGCAGAGGAGGAAAGGCATAAACTGATAGGTTTTTCCAGCTGAAGTACAGAGCGTCCACCTTCCAAGCTCGTCTGTGGGGAGTCCTTGCACAAAATTTTTCCAATTGATAGTTCTGGTGGGAGGCAAACAGGTCTATATCTGGGCTCCCCCATTTGCTTGTCAACATGGTGAAAATCCTTGGTTCCAGTTTCCACTCGTGTGGGTCTATAAGGGTTCTGCTTAGTCCATCTGCCAGTGTATTTAGTTTTCCTGGCAGGAATTAAGCTTGTAGATGTACTTGGTAGCTCAAGGCTGTGTTCCACAATGCCATGGCTAGTCTGCAGAAGGGGTAAGAATGTTTACCCCCCCCCCCTGCTTGTTTATGTAGTACATAACAGTGGTGTTGCCCGTCTTTACCACTAATTGTCCTGGAAGAAAGTGGTCCTTGAAGGCTGTCTAGCATTCTGTACAGTTAACATTTCTTTATGATTGATGTGAAGGTGCATTTGAATTGGGTTCCATTTGCCCTGAATGCACCTCCCTGCCAGGTGCACCCCCCCATGCATAGTCTGATGCGTCTGTTAGGGTTTGGGTGGCAGGGGGTAGTGTGTATGGTAGTTCCTTGTTTTGGTGGCAGGCCTCTGCCCACCAAAGGAACTCTAGGCATAGACAAGGAATGATAGGAATCACTGCTTCTAGAGGCTGAGAATGTTGACACCATAGGCTTTTTAGATACCATTGCAGTCTCCTCATACGCAGTCTTGCATACGGAATTAGAAGAATGGAGGAGGCCATGAACCCCAAGGCTTGTAGTATTTGCCTTGAACATATAGCAGGGTTTTTGTGACCACTTGCTTGAAGAAGGTTATCAAGTGAATTTGTTTCTCTGGCAATAAGAAAACCATCTGGGAAGTTGTATTCAAGCTTGCTCCCAGGAATATAATTTGTTGACAGGGTACCAGGTGTGATTTATTTTTGTTTACCGTGTACCCCAGACAAGTTTACACCCTCTATACAAAAGCCAGATTCAAAAGTATGTCCTGGTTTTCTGCCTGAATTAGACAATCGTCCAGTTATTGGTATACTTGAATATTTCTTTGCCTGCAAAATACAATGACTGGAGCTAGGCACTTTGTGAATACCCTGGGCGCAGGAGATAAGCCAAAGGGCAGTGCAGAGAACTGATAGTGCGTGCAGCTTGCTTTGAAGCATAGGCATCTTCTGCAATACTCCCTGATTGGGATGTGCAGGTATGCTTTCTTTAAATTTAGTGTTGCCAACCAGACATCTTTGCTTAGCATAGGAAGCAACTGGTGAAGAGTCAGCATCTTGAATTTTGGAATCAACAAGAAGGTGTTTAGAGTAGGCAGGTCCAGGATAGGACGCCATGAATTGTCTTTTCTGGGTACCAAGAAAAATCTCGAGTAGAAACCTTGTCCCTTTTTCTCTTCTGGTACCAACTGAATAGCCCATATGCTAAAGAGAGAGAGTACTTGCTTTTGGTCCTCTGCCCACTGCTTTGGAGGTAGATCCGGCCAACCGCTTGGAGTTGGTGATGTGTGGAAGTGAAATCTGTATCCCTGGGACACTATTTAAAACCCATTTGTCCTGGGTAATGAGTCCCCAGTTCTTTGCATGAAGTGCAATCTTTCCCCCCAACGGGGCAGTCAGTTGAGAAGTGCTTGGAAGTTTTAAAAAGAAGTCATTGAGACAGTTTAACATAGGGGGAATTTTATTACTCCCAAATTTGGAAGTGGAGGCCCCCCACTGCTCAAGTCCTGTGCGTTCCCTGGGACTGATGCCTGGGTGCTCTGCTGGATCTGGGTTTGGACTGAAGGTCTGGAAGAGGCAGGAAAGGACCAGTTCTTAGAAGGCCAATGCCTACTAAATCTTGGAGGTTGTACTTGTAAAAATCCTTTAACAGTTTGCAATAGATGTAGCCTTTTCCTCCATCTTAAGAACTTCTGCCTTGTTGCCAAACAGGTGGCCATGATTTAAGGGAGCATCCAGTAATTTCGCTTTAACATAATCTGGCAAGGGAATGCTCCTTAAGCCAAGCATGCCTTCTAAGTACAGACCCAGTTACCGCAGCCCTGCAAGATGTCTCTAGTAAATCAAAACCACACTGCAATGTATGTTTACCAACTTGTTCAGCAGAACGCATAGAAATCCTGTAAATCCTTATTTTCAGCACAATCAGGAGTCAACGTTTTCTGTTCAAGCAATACAATAATATGCAGCAGATACTATAACATATGAAACTGACAATTCAAGGCCCTAATGGCCAAAGTTGCAGAAGTGTATACCTTCTCACCCCATCTATCCAGCACCCTGAGTCTCTATCAGAGGGGGTAGGATTTTTGGCAATAGTAGCTTTAATGCCTTGGGTCCCTGTGAAATGGTTTCAGGATCCGCAGTAGGATTTTTGAAAAGGAACTTGTGAGTCAGGAAAGTATAGTTGTGTATCTACCATAAATGTAGATGTTAGAGTGTATTCACTGTTGCAGTCATTACACTTGGGTTATCCTGCTGGCAGGCTATCCGCAGTTGGCCAGAATTCCAAAGTCTAGGTCCGGCGTCGGCTGCTGTCGCCTCTTCCCTGACGTCAATGTGCCAGGGGTATAAAAGATGCAGCAGATACCATTTTCTTCAGTTTTTCTTGCCCCAGATGTCAGGTGCCCCCAAATAGGTAGGCTAAAAAAATTATGCCAAGAAGCATGCATGTACTAAAATAAACATTTCCTTCATGTACAAGCAAATACACCACATAGGTTGTATAGAATAGAGAAGTACAGAAAAGTCCCAGCAAGAAAAGGGGGATGGTGGGTGGGTAACCTGGACTGCAACAGTGAATACACTCGAACATTTACATTTATGGTAGGTACACAACTGTACTATATTCATCGTGTTTCACTGTTGCAGTCATTACACTTGGGTTGGGTGGCTGGGCCTAAATAGGATTAGGAGAGGCTACAAGGCCCTGCAGAACTGCAGTGGCAAAGCCTGCTCTGGATTTAGAGTAGAGAGGTAAGCGGTAGTGCTCGGTGAAAGTGTGCACTAAACTCCAGGTTGCAGCCTCTAGAATGTCTTTGGTTGGTACTCCTCTGAGGAAGGCTGCTGAAGTGGCTGCTGCACTGGTTGAATGTGGCCTAATGCCCCTTAGGCACTGATTTGCCATGTTGTGAAGAGCAGAAATGAATGCAGTGTCCTATCCATTTTGAAATAGTCTGCTTTGAGATAGGCTTTCCTTGTGATCCTGCAGGATAAGCTACAAACAATTGCTCAGTTTTTCCTGAAAGCTTTTGTTTTCTCCAAATAGAAGCATAGCTGTCTGTGCATGTCCAAAGCATGCAGAAGTCTCTCCCCTTTATTCTGGGGATTTGGATAAAATGTTGGCAAATGAATGGTTTGGTTAAGAGCCACACTGGATACTACCTTTGGCATAAATGTTGGGTTTGCCCTTAGAGAAACCCTGTCCGGATGAAAAATGATTAAAGGTTCCACTGCCATTAATGCCTGTAATTCTGAGACTCTTCTTGCTGAAGTTATTGCTAGGAGCAGAGCAGTTTTCCCATAAGAATTTTATATCAGCTGTATTTCTGACTCAAAAGGAGGCAGTGTGAGCTTTTCTAAAACAAAATTGAGGTCCCATGTAGGTATCGGTGCTCTCCTTGGGGGTCTTATGTTTTTTGCCCCTCTGAGGTACTGTCTTAGTAGTGGATGAGAGAAAATAGAAGGTTCCATATTGTAATGAGCTGAAATGGCAGATAATTGACGAGAAGGATAGGCCTTTGTCCAGCATCTCAGTAAGGTACTGTAAAATCTGAGGTATATTTGGAACAAGTGGTTCGAGTCCTTGTGCCTGGTTCCAAGAACAGAATCTCTTCCATTTTTCTGCATAAGATTTCCTAGTGCTGGGCCTCCTGGCTTCTAAAATGACATCCATAACAGCTTTACAGAGAGGTGCGGTCTGAGTGGCTATATTACCTGCCATGCAGCCAGATTTAAGGTTCTGAGTTGACTGTGCAGAATCTGATTGTTTTGTTGAGTCAGAAGATGAGGAATTTGAGGTAAAGGCCAGGCTGGGCCTTGAGACAAGCTCTTTAGAATTGGGTACCAGTGCTGGCGTGGCCAGTCTGGGGCAATCAGAATCATTTTTGGCTTCTTTTGTCTGACTTTAGGAGCACCTTGGGAAGAAGAGGCAGTAGAGGAAAGGCATAAACTGTCAGTGTTTTGCAACTGAAGGACAGAGCATCCACTTTCCATGCTTGTGAGTGATAAGTTCTTGTGCAGAATCTCTATAGCTGGCAGCTGTGAGGGGAGGCAAAAAGATCAATGTCTGGACGTCCCCATTTCCTTATCATGCTGAAGACCAGTGGATTTAGTTTCCATTCGTGAGGATCCATGAGATTTCTGCTTAGTTCGCCTGCCAGAGTATTTTTCTTTCCTGGCAGGAATTCTGCCTGCAGATGTACTTGATAAGTCAGTGCTGTGTTCCACAAAGTCATGGCTTGCCTGCAGAGGGGGTAGGAATGTGTGCCCCCTTGCTTATGTACCACACAACTGTGGTATTGTCCATCTTTATTAATAGTTGTCCTGGATGTAGTAGATCCTTGAATGCAGTCAGGGCATGCTGTACAGCTAGCATCTCTTTTTGACTGATGTGAAGATGCATTTGTTCCTTGGGCCACGTGCCCTGAATACATTTTCCTGCCATGTGTGCCCCCCAGGTATAATCCGATGCATCTGTTATGGTCTGCCTGGCTGTGGGTAAGGTGAAAGGCTGTCCATTGTTGTGGTGACAGGCCAGTGTCCACTTTCAAAACTCCTGTTGTAGGCAGGGAATAAGAGTTGTTTCCAGGCTGTGGCAATGTTGAGTCCAAACACTTTTTAGATACTATTGTAGTTTCCTCATATGCAGTCTTGCATATGGAATTAGTAGAATGCAGGATGCCATGAAGCCCAGAGCCTGCAGAATTTTTCTTGCAGGGATCTGGGTGTTTGTTGCCATCACTTGAAAGTAATGAGCCAGTTGCCTTTGCTTGTCTGGCATGAGATAAGCCATCTGGGCAGTTGTATATAAGCTTGGACCCAGGAATATTATCTCTTGAGAGGGCACTAATTTTGACTTCTTTTCCTTTACTGTGTACCCTAGGCAAATTAGTAATCTTTTTACAAACGCCAGATGCTTTAGTAGAATGTCCTTGCTCTCTGCTTGAATAAGGCAGTCGTCCAAGTAGGGATATATCTGAATTCCTTTTTGTCTGCAGAATGCAATTACAGGTGCCAAGCATTTTGTGAAGATCCTGAGCGCAGCTGATAAGCCAAAGGGCAGTGCAGAGAATTGGTAATGCATTGAGCCAGCTATGAATCTGAGGTTTCTTCTGCAAGATTGTCTGATTGGGACATGCAGGTATGCCTCCTTGAGGTCCAAAGTAACTAGCCAAGCCTTCTTGCCCAGCATGGGTAGAAGTTGCTGCAGTGTTAACATTTTGAATTTCGGAATATCTAGGAAAGTATTTAGGATCGACAGGTCCAGTATTGGTCTCCAGGCTTTTTCCTTTCTGGATACCAGGAAAAGACTTGAGTAAAAACCTTGTCCCTGTTCTTGCTGTGGTACTATGAATAGCTCTCATGTCCATGAGAGCAGAAATTTGTTTTTGTGCCTCTGCCCATTGGTTTTGTGGCAGGTCTGGCATACCTTTTGATTTTGGAAGGGTGTGAAAGTGGAACCTGTAACCCTGAGAAACAATATTCAGTACCCATTTGTCCTGGGTGATCATGTGCCAATTTTGTGAGAAAAGTGCTAGCTTTCCCCCTAAGGGTGCTGCCAAAATGTAAGTGCTTGGCATTTGTAGAGGGAAATCACTGGGACTGCTTCCTATAAGGTTGTGATTTGTCCTCTCCTCCTTTGGGGGCTGACGCACCCCATTGTTTAGGTCTGTATGAGCCTTGGGGCTGAGATCTGCCTCTTGGGCGTCTGTATCTGCCTCTGTGGCCTGTCTGATACCGGAAAGGACCAATTTTTAGAAGGCCAGTTTCTGCTAAATCTAGGTGGCTGAACCTGTAAGAAATCCTTTCCTGTCAGCAACGACTTTGCTTTATCCTCCATTTTCTTTAACACATCTTCTGCCTTAACACGAAATAAAGTATCATGCTGTAGTGGAGCATCCACTAATTTTACTTTAACATGATCAGGTAAACTTTGTTCTTTTAACCAAGCATGCCTTCGAATGATAGAGCCTGTAACTGCGGCTCTGCAAGAAGCCTCTAATGAATCAAAACCACACTGCAGAGTATGCTTTCCCACTTGTTCAGCAGCATGCAATAAATCCTGCATTTCCTTACTGTCAGGACATTGAGTTTGTAAGCATTTTCTGTTTTAACAAAGACATTAGGTATTGTTGATATTTAAGCATGTGAAACTGGCAGTTTAAAGCCCTTACAGCTAAAGTAGCAGAAGTGTAAACCCCCACCCCCCATCTATCCAGAGCTCTGGAATCCCTATCAGAGGGGACAGGGTTTTTTGCAGTGGAAGCCTTAACCCCTTTGGGACCCTGAGAAATTGTTTCTGGGTCAGCAGCAGGGTTTCTATAAAGAAATTTATGAGAGTCTGGGACCCTGTAGTACCTTATCTTGCTTGACTGGTGTAGGGGGTAAAGAATCAGGAAACAAACTGGATTCAGAGAAAACATCAACACTATCAAGCACAGGGGGGACAGCCAGGGGCCTGTGCTGAGGCAATAAAAGAAAATCTGAGCCTTTTCTTGGATTCTGAATAATCCTGGCTATCCCAATGGAAATGCTCCCTCATGGTGTGCAAGGTTTCCACAAGAGAGTAATCCTCAGGCGGAGAGGCTGAAGGTATAGATTCTTCTGCATCAGAGTCCTCATAGGGAGGGAGAGAATATCCCTGATCTGAAGAGGAATCAGAGGAGTCATAGTCAGTGTCTTGCCTAGGCCTTTTATCAGGAGGGGGATGGGAACCCCTGATCAAAGTAATTAGGTCCTCGAACATTTTAAGCATCTGTTTCTTCGGCATGGATGACTGTCCAGGAGAATGCTGTACTTGTTTCCTTGTCTTTAATGGTGTTTTTGACTTTGCCTTGGCTGCTGTAGTGGACTTTATAGTAAGCTGTGAATGTCTGAAAAACACCCTCAGAAGCAGATGCCTGCACAGAGGCTACGGACCCATATGAGGGAAGAGTTTCCGCAGGCCCAATACCTTGAGTTTCCAGAGGCCTAGGTGTCTCCACGTGTGAGTCGGATGCGGCCCGTGGCTCTGAGGTAGCGGGTGTCAGGGGCTGCGAAAGTGCCTCACTGAGAACCGGCGACTGGCCTAGAAGAGGCTTAATCGATGGACCTCGGATGCCAGTCCATTTCTTTGTCTTTGCGTTTTTTATGAATTCCGGTCGGCTGTTCCGACATTATGTAGTTAAATCGTCGGCCAAAGTAATGTAAAGCAAAATCAAACAGACGCTTAATAGTGCATTGGTTGAATCTAGCACAAAACCTACAACTAGCAATGTCGTGGGTCAGGGCCTAGGCAAGGAATACATTAAGAGTGAAAATCCTTATGAAGTATTTGCTTCCCACAAGAAATACAATTGTTAACTTTTACTGACATCAGTCTGGAGCAAGAAAAAGTTTCCCCCAACGGGGTATTTAGCTTTACTGAAGACTTCAGTTCTGAAATTCAATTTCGAAAATCTCAGGAGTTGGCCGACTAGCACTTGCTAACTGCTTTTGCTTCGGGCACCGCGCGGCAAGAAAGACTGAAGAAAATGGCGTCTGCTGCATCTTTTATACCCCTGGCGCACCGACGTCAGGGAAGAGGCGACAGCAACCAACGCCTGACCTAGACTTTGGAATTCTGGCCGACTGCGGGTAGCCTGCCAGCAGGATAACCCAAGTGTAATGACTGCAAAAGTGAAACACTATGAACATCCCTGTAATATTTATCAGGTTTACTGGAAGCAGGAAGTAGAGAGTCAGGGGCCATGCTAGATTCCTAAAAGGCATCATCAAGAATGTCCAGTACAGGCGGTATAGCTAAAGGCTTGTGCTGGGGCAAGAGTAAGAAATCCCGAAGACTCTTTTTAGAATCAGAGAACTCCTGACTTTCCCAATGAAAAAGCTCCCCGAGAGTATGCAAGGTTTTAAAGAGAAATCCTCTTGGGGGGGGGGGGGGGTAGAGGGAATAGAGTCCTCAACATCAGAATCCTCATTGGTAGATGAGGG
The DNA here is from genome assembly GCF_019279795.1 of Protopterus annectens. Classification (NCBI taxonomy): domain Eukaryota; kingdom Metazoa; phylum Chordata; order Ceratodontiformes; family Protopteridae; genus Protopterus; species Protopterus annectens. The sequence goes on from NC_056734.1 coordinate 561,907,326, forward strand.
TAAATGCTGGTCAGAGGAAACAGATTTCAGAATCCTGGTCAGAAGTATCATAAGCAAACTCAGTCCTAGGTCTCAGAAAGGGAAGGTTGGCTTCCCCTGATTAAAGTAATAAGGTCTTCAGTCATTCTTATCATTTGTTCTTTAGGCATAGAGGCCTGACCATGCGGGCTGGGCGTCAAGTTTTCTAGCCATGGTTCGAGTTTTAGGCCTTGAAGAAGATGGTGCCGGTTTAATATGCAAGTCAGTAGGCATGAATACACCCTCAGAAGCCAGTGCCTGCACAGCGGCTCCGGACTCATCCAAGATAGAGACATCTGCAGGTTCCACAGTTGAAGCATCTTGCGGCATACCGGACTCCGAATGGGTCTTGGTAGAAGACTGCGAATCTGAAGTAGCGGGTATCGGGGGCTGCAAAAGCACCTCAATGAGTACCGGTGAACGGGACAGCCTGTCTCTATCTTTGTGTTTCTTCAGAATGTCAGTAGTCTGATGGCTTACCGAAGACATATCAGGATAATTGAACCAAGCACCAAAAAATGTAGAAGTGCAAATATATCAACGACTGATAGTTCGTGGCTTAAATAAGGCACAAAACAGTCAGCGAGGTGCATCGTGCTCAAGGCCTAGGCAAGGAATACAGTACGAATGAAAATCTTTGAGATATTCGTTTTCCACAAAAAAATGCAATTATTTACTTTTACTGACATTGGTTAGAGCACGACAAAGTTTCCCCAATGGGGTACTTGGCTTATAGTTGAAGACTTTGGTTCTGAAACTCGAAAACAAAAATTTTAGGAGTCGGCCGATCGGCACTTGAGAACTACTTCTGCTTTGGGCACCGCACGGCAAGAAAGACTGATGTAATGACGTTGGCTGCATGTTTTATATCCCTGACGGCCTGACGTCACGGAAGTAGTGAGAGCAATCGACACAGGACCCAAGATTTAATCAGGAAAACTGAGGGCTACCTGCAAGCAAATAACCCAAATGTAATGACTGCAACAGTGAAACACGAAGAACATCTGCTCCAATGAATTCTATCTACTGGACCAGAGTAAGATTGGATTTCTCCTAGTTCATAGTTATCCCCAAAAATTCTGCCAGAGAAAGGATGCACTTCAGGGCTGTTACCAGAAGATACTTGGTCGGGGTAGTAAGGAGCCAATCGTTCAAATACGGAAACACCCAGAACCTTTGCAGTCTCACGTGAGCTGCGAACACTGCCATGCACTCTATGAACACTCTGGGGACTGGAGAGAGACCGAACGGGCAGGGTACGAAAAGTACAGTTTTGTACCTACCATAAATGTAGATGTCCGATAGACATGCAACTGCAGTCATAACATGTGGGTTGTCCTGCCTCAGGCAGCCCTCGGTCGGCCGGATTCCAAAGTCTGGGTCCGACGTCGGCTGATGTCGCATTTCTCTCCGACGTCAGAGCGGCTGGAGTATATAACCATCAGCCGACGCCATTTTCTTCAGTGTTTCTTGCCCCAGATGCCAGGTGCCCTCCAAGGAAGGCTGTAATCAAATTGGAAGACAAAACAGGATTCCAAACAATTACATGAGCAATAAAACAAATACACCATAACAGATATCCCCAGCTAAGAGTGAGGGGGATAGGAGTGGACCCTAAGCATAGAGGGGTATGGAGGGATGGAAAACCCAACTGCAGTTGCATGTCTATCGGACATCTACATTTATGGTAGGTACAAAACTGTACTATGTCCTTCAAGAATGCAACTGCAGTCATAACATGTGGGTAGAATACCATAGCTTAGCTGGGGGAGGAGGTATGCTCTAGGAAAGAGATGGTGTGGCAATCAAACCCTGCAGGACTGCCGAAGCAAAGCCTGCTCTGGATCTGGAATATAGGGGGAGATTGTAGTGTTTTGAGAATGTATGCACGGAGCTCCATGTAGCAGCTTCTAGAATGTCCTTTGTAGGCACCCCTCTTAAAAATGCTGTAGAGGTGGCTGTAGCTCTGGTGGAATGTGGTCTGACATAAGCTGGAACAGTCTTTCCATGAAAGGAACAACAGAATCTGATGCAATGTCCAATCCATTTAGAAATAGTCTGTTTTGAAATTGCTTTTCCGTGGACTGCAGGGGCGTAAGCTACAAAAAGCTGTTCAGACTTCCTACTGTCCTTGGTTCTGTCCAGGTAGTATCGAAGTTGTCTATGAATGTCCAAGGTATGCAAAAGCCTTTCCCCCTTATTCTCAGGATTGGGGAAGAAAGTAGGCAGATGAATGGCTTGATTTAGAGAAACCCTAGATACCACCTTTGGCATAAAGGTAGGGTTGGTCCTTAATGAAACCCTGTCTGTGGAAAATAATAAACGGTGGTATTGCCATTAGGGCCTGTAGTTCCGAAACCCTTCTTGCTGAGTTAATTGCCAACAGGAAGGCTGTTTTCCATGAAAGAAATTGCAAGTCAACTGAAGCTGCTGGCTCAAAAGGAGGTAGAGTCAGTTTTTCTAAGACAAAATTGAGGTCCCAGGCTGGCACTGGGGCCTTTCTTGGTGGCTTAATGTTCTTGATTCCCCTGAGGAATTGTCTTAGTAAGGTGTGAGAAAAAAACAGGAGGATCAGTGTTGTATCCAGCTGAAATAGTAGATGCATGTATCTTTATTGAAGAATATGAGAGGCCACTCTGTAACATATCTACCAAATATTCCAAGATAAGTGGGATGTTCAGTAATGATGCATCATGCCCTTTGCTGGTATTCCAATTGCTGAATCTTTTCCACTTTGCTAAGTAGACCTTTCTGGTGGACGGTTTTCGAGCCTCTGTTAGTATCCGCTGAACTTCCTTGGAGAGAGATAAGTTGAAGTTATTTATGGGATCTCCCAGGCTGTTAGCTGCAGAGTCTGAAGGTTTGGATGCAGTGTTTCGAAATTGTGTTGAGTCAAAAGTAGAGGCCACTGAGGAAGGGCCCACCTCCTGGTGTGGCATATGCTCCGTAGAAGTGGGTACCAGTGTTGTCTTGGCCAATCCGGAGCTATTATGATTCCCTTGGGCTTCTCTGCTTTGATCTTTAGTAATACTGAAGTCATCAGTGGCAGAGGTGGGAATGCATAGATTGCTAGGGAGTTCCAGTTGAATGAAAGAGCATCTATTTTCCAAGCCTTTGGATGGTTATGTCCTTGTGCAAAATTTTGGTAGGAGATGATTGAGGTGAGAGGCAAATAGGTCTACTTCTGGCTTGCCCCATGTCGAAGTGAGTTGTCTGAAAGCCTTCGGATGTAACCTCCACTCGTGTGGATCTGTGAAATTCCTGCTTAGGCTGTCTGCCAACACATTGTCTTTTCCTGGAACAAACTGTGATTGTAACTGGATGTTTAGACTCAGTGATTTCTCCCAAAGCTGCATTTGTCAGTCTGCAAAGGGGGTAAGAGTGGGTGCCCCCCTGCTTGTTTATGTACCACATCACAGTGGTGTTGTCTGTCCGTATCATTAAGTGACCTTGCTGGAGTTGGTTTTGAAAAGCCTCGATAGCATGCATTACTGCCAGCATTTCCTTTTGGTTTATATGCAGATGTGTTTCCTTTGGAGACCATTGTCCTTGTATACACCTATCTTCCATGTGCGCCCCCCATCCGAGGTCTGAGGCGTCTGTAGTCATGGTCTGTGTTATCTGTGGTTTTTTGAATGACATACCTGTGTTTTCCTGGCTCACCGAGGCCCACCATAGGAATTCCTTTTGTAAGCATGGAATGAGTGGTATGATTGTCTCCAAGTTGTTGCTGTGCTGAGACCAAACGCTTTTTAGGTACCATTGAAGCTTTCTCATGTGTAGTTTTGCTAATGGAACCAGTAGAATGCAGGATGCCATGTAACCCAGGGCCTGTAGGAATCTCCTTGCAGTCATCTGGGTGAGTTTAGCTAAACCTTTGAAGTATTGAGTTAACTTCTCTTGCTTGTCTTCTGTCAGGTAAGCCATCTGAGAGGCTGTGTCTAGTTTGGCTCCTAAGAAGATTATTTGCTGGGATGGCTGCAGTCTTGACTTTTGGAAGTTGACTGTGTATCCCAGAGCTTGAAGTAATCGTATGACATATTCCAGATTTTTTGTCAACATCAATTTGTCGTCCGCTTGTATGAGGCAGTCGTCCAGGTACGGGTAAATTTGTATACCCTGGAGCCTGCAATGAGCAATTACTGAAGCCAGGCATTTTGTAAACACTCTGGGCGCAGCAGATAAGCCAAATGGCAATGCTGAGAATTGATAATGCTCTGGCCCTGCAAGAAATCTGAGGTATCGTCTGCAGCTGTGTCTGATAGGGACATGCAGGTATGCCTCCTTGAGGTCCAGAGTAATCAGCCACGACTCCTTGCCCAGCATGGGAAGGAGTTGCTGTAGAGTCAGCATTTTGAACTTTGGTACTATGAGAAAGGTGTTTAATGCGGACAAGTCCAGTATTGGTCTCCATTGAGTTTCATTTCTTGGAACAAGGAACAGTCTTGAGTAAAACCCCTGTTCTTGTTGTGGAACTCTTTCTATTGCTTTCATTCGAGTTAGCAGAGTGATTTGCTTGATAGCCTCTGCCCTTTGATGTTGTGGTAGATTTGGCATGCCTTGTTTTCTTGGTAAGGTATGAAAATGAAACCTGTACCCTCGGTCTATAATGTCCAAAATCCATTTGTCCTTTGTCAGTCTGTGCCAGTTTTCTGCAAACAGAGATAATTTCCCGCCCAAGGGAGCTTCTAGTTGTTCCCTGGTAGGCGTAGTAGAGGAAAGTCATTGAGATTGTGGTTGTTGGGCAGGAGAAACCCCGCGTCACCTCTTTGGTTTCCTGGCTGCCATTGACGTCCCCTGTAAGGGCCTCTGTATTGGCCTCTTCCTCGGCCATGTCTGTTCTTACCCCTTTGAAACTTTTCTGGGTTAGGAAAGGACCAGTTTTTTGAAGGCCAATTCCTACTGAATCTGGGGGGTTGAACCTGGAGGAAATCCTTTACAGTTTGAACTGATTTTGCTTTTTCTTCGATGGTCTTTAACACATCCTTAGCATTTGCACCAAAAAGCTTGTTCTTTTCCAAAGGTGCATCCAGAAGTTTTGCTTTTACATGATCTGGTAGAGGTTGATCTTTTAACCAAGCATGTCTACGCATCACTGCCCCTGTCATAGCTGCCCTACATGAAGCTTCCAGTGCATCATATCCACACTGCAGGAAGTGATTGCTTACTTGCTGAGTGTTATGTACAGCTTCCTGCAAAGTCTTCCTGTCTAAAGGATCAGGAGAAGCTAATGTTTTTGTAAATCTTCTAAGAGATAATCCTGATATTGGAACATATGAAAAGGCAATTTAAAGCTCTCATAGATAAGGTAGTGGATGTGTAAACCTTTTACCTCATCTCTAATGACCTTGCTTCCCTGTTGGAGGGCAAAGGATTTTTTGAGGTGGAGGCTGAAACTCCTTTAGGCCCCTGTGAAATAGTTTCCAAATCAACAGTATGGGCCCTGAATAAATGGGAATGAGTTTCTGGGACCCTGTAATACCTGTCTGGCTTGGCTGGAGCAGGAGGGAGAGAATCAGGGGTAGCACTAGAATCAGAATACAAGTCATCCAGAACATCAAGTACAGGAGGAATAGCTAAGGGCCTGTGCTGAGGCTTCTTAAGGAAAGTCCTAAGGCGTTTCCTGGAATCAGAATATTCCTGGCCCTGCCTCCCTCATGGTGTGCAGAACTTCCCCAAAAGAAATATCCTCAGGAGGGGAGGCCGAAGGTATGGAATCTTCTGCATCCGAGTCCTCATAGGTCTGGAAGAGCTCTTCCTGGCTATCAGAGTGGACAGAGCCCTCAGAGTCTTCATCTGAAGGAGTAGGGTCAGAGGGTTCAACCCGGGGCCTTTCATCAGGAGGAGGCTGGGATGCTCTCTCAGGATGGGTCTGTGAACCTCTAATCATGGAAATTAAGTTAGCAGCCATGGACATAATTTGTGTCTCCGGAGTCGGCAAAGGTAAGGATTAAGAAGTAATATGCTTTGTTTTGCTGGCTGCCTTAGCCCTAGTGTAGGCCTTAATAGACATGGCCATAGGAGGCCTGGCAGCTCCACGTGCAGGAATGACCTTGTCTATAGCAATGGTCTCGGGCATTTCCTCAGTTTCGGTATCCGGAGGAAAATCTATAACTGGTGGAGTAATGTCTGGAATCGGAGTCGTCGGTAATGCGGTGTCTTCGGTTCGGAGCGGTGGAGAGACCATCTCAGAGGGAACCGGAGCACTCGCGCTAGGTTTTGGCGTGGAGTCGGTGGTAGAAGCGGGCCGAGGATGTCGGTCCCGGTCTTTTCGCTTTTTGGGAGTTTGCGATGTCAGAAGATCCGACGGCATGGTGTAAGCAAATTTATCGCCGAAAAAATCTTCAGCAAACTCCACCCGGCGCCTGAGAGTGCACTTGTTGAAGCGAGCACAGGCTACACAGGCCGAGACGTCGTGGTCTGGGCCCAGGCAAGGGAGGCAGTAAGAGTGGAAATCCTTATGAGGTATTTGTTTACCACAAAAGACAATTGTTAACTTTTTCAGTAATTTCTGACATCGGCTGAGGCAAGAAAAGGTCCCCAACGGGGTACTTAGCTTTTTTGATGACTTCGGTATCGTAGAATACAGGAGCTGACCGACCGGCACTTGCGAACTGCTTCTGCTTCGGGCACCGCACGGCAAGAAAGACTGAAGAAAATGGCGTCGGCTGATGGTTATCTACTCCAGCCGCTCTGACGTCGGAGAGAAATGCGACATCAGCCGACGTCGGACCCAGACTTTGGAATCCGGCCGACCGAGGGCTGCCTGAGGCAGGACAACCCACATGTTATGACTGCAGTTGCATTCTTGAAGGACATCTGGTAATGATTGGCTCCTAGCCAGAAGTGAAGTAGACTCCTGGAGCGTTTGTCCATTTTGATGTGGTAATGCGCGTCTGGGAGATCTATAGAGCACATCCAATCGCCTTCCCTTAGGAAAGGGAGAATGGACTGAAATGTGACCATCCGGAATTTGGTTTGAGCAGACTTGTTCAAACTGTTGAGATCCAAAATGGGTCTCCAGTCCCTTGTCCTTTTTGGCACCAAAAATAATCTTGAGTAAAATCCGGATCCACATTGGTCTGGTGGGACTAATTGGATGACTTTTGATACAGCTTGTTTATTTCTGAAGCTGCATCTTTCCTTTGGGTGGAACGTCTGGAAGTTTCGTTGGAAGTTTTGGTTAAGTGAGGAGGGGAATGGTGTAACCTCTGGTTAGGATATTATGCACCCAACAATTGGTGGTTGTAGATTGCCAGGCAACTTGGTACAGAGAGAAATGACCCCTGCCTGCTTTCAGAGCAAAGTAATCTGGCCGCTCTTCAGGAGCACTGGTAAGGCTACCCAGAGAAAGGATCCCTCGGGCCTTGGTTAAGTGGACCTCCTCTGCCTCAATAGGGGCGTCTTCCAGAATTGTTACCCCCTCTGCCCCTGGGGGTACCACCACCACATGTGGCATGGAAAGACCCGGAGTTTTTTTGTCACATCTTCCCACTCCTCTGGTTCCTGGAAAAGGAATGCTGAGGGTTGGAAGACCGTAGACCTACACAGCAGAGTCTAACTGTCCCGTTCACACCTGGCCAGAGTGTCCTTCACCTTGGAGCCAAAAAGGGAAGATGCTTCGATGGGAGCATTCAGAAAGGAAGACGAAGGGATCAGTGAGGTCACAAATGCTCATCCAGGCATTGAGTCTCTTAACTATGCCTGAACGCACTAGCTCTAACTGCCCCTTCGTTTGCGTGGGAGAGCAACCTCATGGACGAGGTTGAGACCGATTCTAGGGCTGAGAGCTGCGAGGCAACTTTATCCCTTACCTAGTGAGACACCTGTCCTGCGAGTGTTCCAGAAAGTTCAGAGATAAAGTCTCTTTGGAGCCTCATGAAATGTGCCAAGTAGTTCAAGGACCGTATGGCAAAGGTCGCTGATGCAAAGCCTCTTCCCCAATCTGTCCACGGCCCGGGACTCTGTTGGATGGGTGGACAGTAAGACTCTTCAGCTGGATTTTTTTTTTTTGGCAGCCACCATCACCATAGCATCAACTGGTAAACCTCTGGACCAATGTGGTTTTCCTCAGGCGGAGAAAGCATCTTGTCAGGTCTCAAAGGGATCATCTCAACAGAATCAGGGTTCTTCCAAGTGCGTTGCACCGTGAGTTGAACTAGCTCGTCTGCAGGTGGGGTCACTCAAAAGGTAAATGGCCGGGCACGGAAAGACTGCAGAAAACACAACCCTCAGGAAGAATAGTGGGCTTCCAGTCACCCCTCTGTTTCAGCATTTCAAGGATGTCTCTGAAGGAAACCTCAGGGGATGACCGTGGGGACCCTTCACAGTCATTGAAATCTGTGTCCTATGTTAGAGACTTCTCAGGAGAGTCTACGTGCATCCTTTTGCACTATCTCTTCCGTGGGGGCTTCTGAGGAGGACACTGAAGAGTGGGCACCCTTCAAAGTGGGTTCCTGCGGCTTCCCTGCTTGGTGTTCCGGGGAGGTGGCCTGTGGCAGCTGTAGTTCAGGGGGAGAAATCTGGGGATTTGATGTCGGCAGAATGCTACCAGAAGTAAGTGCCCTCTCCATAGCACGGAAAGCAGGTCCGCCTGAAGAGGAATGGGAGCCCGGAACTGAAGACAACCTTGGAACTGGGATCACACCCAACTCCGAACCCACTCCCGAGTATGGAGCCTTAAAGCAGGATCGTGTGCAGACAAAGCTCCCGGCACAGAGGACAGAACCAAACACTCTGCCTGCAGCCCAATCATGGGGTTGAGGAAGGACTGGTTTAGCTGGAACAGAGGACCAAAGGGACAATCGCAGAGCCCCAGTGAGATCAACTACAGGCGCCGAGACGGGTGGTTCCAAAAGGGAAATCTGAGCAGAAGGCTTTGGAACCAGAATGGTCAAAAGAGGAGAATAGGATGGAGTCCATGGAGAAAGTCAACCCAAGTCCTGCAGGAGTATGGGTACTGGAGGGAGTGGGTATCCCCCTGGCTGCCAACAGCTGATCCACAAGACGCACCACATCAAGTTCTGAAAGGCTCCTAAAGGATCTAGTGGATAGTCCTGATGGGGAGTCGGGGCATTCTAGGAAAGGACTGTCCACTTGCCTTAGAAACGGGTCTATGGATGGAGAGTGTATTGGGTCAGTGGTGTGGAATCTACCAGCATTGATGTCTCAAGTTTGGAGACAGGAAGCAGTGGGGTCAAACCCGTTCTTGTCAGGGCCATAAAAAACCTCTGTGCTGAAGAGGCACGGAAGGTTCAATCGTCATTGCAGAGATAGGCATCGAAGGCGTGCACTGTGCTGAAGCGGCAGTCTGTGCCAAAGCCGTAGTACTTGAGGCAAGGTTGAATGTCTGTGCCAGTAGCAGTATCGGAGCCGAAGCTGGTGCCAACAGTAACAGTCATAACTGGAGCAGAAGAGGTCGGTGCCAACAAGGCAGATTTTGCTCCGAAGATAGTTTTGGCACTTTAGATTTCACAGACATACCCTGGTTACCAGAAGGTGAAGAGGGAACAGAAAAAAAAGTTATGTACTCACCCCAAAGTTCCATCCGAGTGGGTAACTTCATTTGTCTGCAACCTGCGGGTATCGGATCTGACCTCTGATCCGAGCCGGCAGCTTTACCTAGCGAAAGATCCGAGCTCCTAGCTCCTCCCCCTACCCATAATCCCCTGCAACACCCCCCCCATCCTCAGATTGAGTTTGCCTATAGGAACTCCACAAGACCCTCGAAAGAGGCCAGTAACCTACTGCTAAACAGAATGGATAATCCTCTCCTGGTTAAAAAGCATGAAACTGGTTAGGGGTAATGGAGAGGGGGGTCGGTTGCAGACAAATAAAGTAACCCACTCAGATGGAACGTTATGGTGAGTACATAACTTCTTTATCTGAAGTGGTTAATTTCATTTGGTCTGCAACCTGTGGGACAGAGTCCCCAGCTACCTAGAAAACCTTGGGCGGCCCTCAAGGAAGAATATTCCGGAGCACCACGGAGCCAAAGGAAGCCCTACTCCTGGAAATCAAATCCAATTTATAATGGGAAATGAATGTATGACAAGAGGACCAAGAAGCTGCTGAACATGTCGTCTATAGGGACTCTAGACCAGAACACAGCAGAGGTAGCTATGGATCGGGTTGAATGCGCATGGATTCCCAAAGGAACTGGTTTGTTCGAAGATAAATAGGCTTGGATGATGCATTGTGAAATCCAGTTAGCTAATGTCACTTTGGTAATAGGTTTGCCTAAAGAAGACTTGGCAAAGGACACAAACAATTGATCAGACTTACGGTTAGTTGCTTTCCTGTGCAGATAAAAACGCAGTTGTCTATGCACATCCAATTTGTGCAGTGTGTATTCCCCTTTGTTCTGGAAATTGGGAAAGAACACTGGCAGATTAACAGACTGATTAATATTCAACTTAGAGGCTACTTTTGGGAGGAAAGAAGGATTAGTCCTGAGAGAAACTCTGTCCTTATGAAAAATTAGATAAGGGGGTTTCATACAGAGGGCTTGAAGCTCAGACACTCTCCTGGCCGAAGTTATTGCAACCAGGAAGGCAGTTTAAGGATAAAAATTTTAACTTAGCTGACGCGGCCAGTTCGAAAGGAGGGCCCGTTAAAGCTTGCAGGACCAGTGTTAAGTCCCATGGTGGAACTGCAGACTTAATTGACTGTTTTAACAGGAAAGCACCTTTTAGAAAGGTTTTGCAAATTCTGGTGGAAGCCAGTGATCCTACCTCATCTCCAACATGAAAATGGGAGATGGCTGCCAACTGTACTTTAACCGTAGATGCACTGGCTCCCTGATGAAAGATATGGGACAGGAATTCAAGAATAGTTCAGGGATCCAAGCTGGCCCAAATGGAAAAGTGTTTCTATTTACTACCGTAGATCCTTCTGGTAGAAGGTTGTGTGTGCTGCTACCAGAATGGCTTTAACTGGTGACGAGACACTGGGAGTCCTTGCTATCAGCGGAACTGAATCAACCAAGCCGTGAGCTTGAGGTCGCCCAGATTTGGGGGTTGTAATCCCGCAGGGTGAGAAATTAGATCCGGGATGGGATCCAAAATCCAAGGAGGAACTAGACTGAGACCGCAGGTACGGGAACCAGATCTGGCGAGGTCAGAATGGGGCTATGAGGATTATTTTGCTCCCCAACCGAAGAGCTTATTGCAGGAATTTCGTCATGAGCGGAAGCGGGGGATAAGCATAAAGGAGACAGGGGGGGGTCACACATGAACCAGAGCATCTCTGGGGCTCTCCCCTATTGGGGGAATTAGAGCGAAATATTCACTGTACTTTGTGTTTGCCGGGGAAGCAAAGAGATCGCAACAAGGTAGACCCCATCTGAGGAAGATCTGTTTCGCTACCAATGGGTTTAGAGACCACTCGTACGGTGTGAGGATCAGGCGACTTAGCCTGTCCGCTAGGATGTTGGTCCGGCCCGGAATGTGCGTTGCTACCAGAAAGCAGTTAGTGGAGATCGCCCATTCCCAGACTCTCATGGCCTCTCTGCAAAGGGGATAAGATCTGGTTCCCCCCCTGTCGATGTACCAGACTACAGCCATGTTGTCTGACTGAATTGCAATAGTTCCCGGAAGAAGGTCGTGCAGGGCTTGCAACGCCAAAAGCACTGCCCTCACCTCCAGGACATTGATATCTCTGAGGGAGCCCACGTGCCTTGGACGGTTCTGCCCATAGCATGCCCCCTCACCACCTGAGGCGAGAAGCGTCCGTGGTCAACGTGGCTTGGGGCTGAGGCATGACAAACTGTCTCCCCTCTCGTAGCTCCTGAGAGTGCAGCCACCAGAGAAGGGAGTCCTTGCAAACCCTGCTCAAGGGAATTGGGGTGCTCAAGGGGTGCAGTAACAGTGACCATTGGACCTGAAGAGCCCATTGTAGGATTCTCATATGCAGGCGCGCAAAAGGTGACAGACCGATGGCTGCCGCCATGGAGCCCAAAGCTCTCAGGACAAATTCCGCAAGTGGGGCTGAGGGCTGGAGAATTGCCAAAACATGGAGACAAATTGCGCAACCTGTCTGCTGTTAGAAAGGCCTTGGAGTGACGTGCATCTATTTTGGCCCCTATAAATTCCAGAGCCTGCACAGGATGAAGGAATGATTTCTGAAGGTTCACAGTAATACCTAGATGCTGAGTAAGAGCCAGGGTATAATCCCTGGCCCAGCAGAGCTGGTGCCTGGTGGAGGCAGTGAGGAGCCAGCCATCCAGGTAAGGAAAGACCCGAATGCCCTGAAGTCTCAGGTGGGCTGCGACCACCGCCATGACTGATGAACAACCTGGGGGCTGAGGTGAGGCCGAACGGAAGAGCCCTGAACTGAAAATGATTGACTCCCAGCCGAAAGCGGAGGAACCTCCTGGATAGTCTGTCCATAAGTATGTGGTAGTACGCATCCTTGAGGTCTACGGAGCACATCCAGTCGTTCTCCCGGAGAACGGGGAGAATAGATTGCAGGGTGACCATCCGGAATTTCTCCTTGGGAATGAACAGGCATAGAGATGAGAGGTCTAGGATAGGCCTCCGCTCCCCCGTCTTTTTTGGCACTAAAGAACCTGGAGTAATTTCCCAATCCGGACTGGCCTGGGGGAACGGGTTGGACGGCCCTTTTCTCCAACAGCTTCGAAATTTCCAAAGCTGCCGTCTCCCTTTGATCGGGTGGGACATCGGGGAGGCGTTTCATAGGAGGGGGTAGACTCAGAAAGGGAATGGCTCTGGATATAACTCTGAGCACCCACCGATCCGTAGTAATGGACTCCCAATTTTGGAGGTGCTCCGACAGACTGCTTCCAAAGAAAGGGACAGCCGGGTAAGCCCTCAGGGCTGTTGCGCGGGCCTCTCCGAGAAAGGTTCTCAGGACCTGAAATTTCTCGTCCTCCCTCTGCCTCTGGGCCGGCGTCCACCTTGTCCTCCTCTGCCTCTGAAGGACGAGGGGTCTGAAGCGGAACGGGACTGCTGTGATTTCCGGAACCACATCTTCTTTTGTCCCCTCTGGTTGCTGGAGAAGAACCGTTGGGGATTAGAGAAGTGGATCCCGACGGCAGACAGCATCTTCCCGTCCTCGCTTTGGATCAGTGTGTCGCGGACGGTCTTGCCAAAAAGTGTAGAACCGTCAAAGGGCACGTTAGCGAAGGACGCCTTGAAGGGTTCCGCAAAATCGCAAAGGCGGAGAGTGGCCATGTGAGTCGAGAAGATGCGCTTGTCCACGGCCGGCATGGACTCCGGGGGGCTCCAATGTATTCCTTAATCAAGTCTCGTTGGAGCCTGACAACATGCGCCATATAGTTCAGCGCCCTCACAGAGAACGTAGCTGAAGCAAACATCCGCTTTCCAATGCGGTCCAACGTCCGAGATTCCTTATCTGGAGGGTGGACCAAGGAACTCTCCTGCGCTAGTTCCTTCTTGGTGGCAGCCGTCACCACCATGGCATCCACTGGAGAACCTTTAGACCAAGCTATCCTATCAGATGGGTGACTAAGTACCTTGTCTGGCCTTCTGGGAATTGGCTCCACAGTGTCTGGCGCCTTCCAAGCCCTAGTGGTAATTAAGTCCACCAGGGGGTCAGCTGGGGGACACCCAAGAACTAGATGGGCCTGCAACGAACGCATACAGAAACAGACTCATCCGAGGAAGGTTTTTGGGCAGACCAGCCTCTGATTCGCAATATTTCCATGATGTCTCCAAAGAAGACATCCTCAGGGGGTGACTTTGGGGAACCTTCCCCTTCCTCCAAATCTGTGCTCTCTGTCAGGGACTCAGGGGAGTCCAGGTGCCTCCTTTTGCATTTCCGTTTGTGAGGAACCTCCTCGGTGGGGCTATCCGAGGAGGGCTCACCCACGGGGTCCTGTTCCTCTAAGGGAACCAACTGGCGCGCCAATGCAGGCTGTCCCTGTGGCCGGATGACAGGCCCAAATGCCCAGACTGGGGATCTGGAAGCCCTCAACAGCACCCTCTCCACTACATCAAACGCCGAGGGTGAACCGCTCTCCCCTGGCTCCGAGAGCAGCCCCCTCGGCGCCGATGCAGGGATCGGCGTCGGAGCTGAAGCAGTCAGACAAGAGAGGGAAGTGTGCTCAGACCTAAATGGCGCAGAAGACACCGTTTCCCCCACGGATGCGATGCTCGGCTCCGACAAGCTCGAGGGCATAGTCGGCAAAGAAACCAAGACTATCGGCGCCGACTGATCCCCGGGTCCAAAACGGCATGGATCCGAAGACTCGAAACCCGATACCAGGTCGGAGAAGGAGCGATCGGGGTGAAGAAAGGGGCTGAGCCCCCCCTCCCAGAAAAGGGGGGGCTTGGAGCACCCCCATCTGCATTTGAGCCTGCAAGAAACGACGCATCATCCAGTCCAAATCAGCGTCTGTCAAGCTTTTAGTGGATCTGGAGGAGGTTGCAAAGGCGGGCCTGGAGGGCCTCCTCGAAAACCGAGGGAGACCGGTGGTACTCTTCCGGTTCCAAGGAAAAGCAAGGAGAGCGGAGCCGAGAATGAGGAAAACCAGAGACCCTCTTAGTGGGAATAGCTGCTTTAGCTGGCGGGGCCAAGGGATGAGACTCAGCCCGCCTTTTGTGTCTATGCCAGTCCTTGTCTCTCTTCTTCTCCTTAGAAGAGGAAGAAGAGTCCCCTTCACCTTGAGCAACAGAAGGAGTTTGAGTCCTCAACAAGGGAGGAGGATCAGGAGGCACGGAAGCCACAGCCGCGACCGGTGCCTTAGAGGGAGAGAAGGAAGAATCCGGGGGTAACAATCCCGCCAGGATTAGCTTATTCCTCCTATCTCTGATGGCCCAGGGGTTGGAAGCTGCATAGACCTGGCAGCTGGTGGATAAATGGGCCACCCCCAGACAAATAACGCACTGAGTGTGGCCATCGGCTGGGGACAGCTTATGACCAACACTCAGTGCATTTAGAAAAAATGGCTTTAGGCCCTTCAGCCATAACACCACACACACACACACACTAGGGGGAGGGTGAAAATAAATTTGAAGAGAATTTACCACAAAAAAGTTGAAATAAGAATACTAGATGGTAAAAAGGGCTAAACAAAGCACACACACACAGAAAAAGTTAAGAAAAAAGCGATTTTAAAGTTTTTTATAAACTTGAAATCTCTCACCCATGCCAAAAGCTAGTCTCTAGAAGCTGCTGAAAGCAGCGGCAAACTAGATCTGAGGATGGGGGATGTGTTGCAGGGGATTATGGGTAGGGGGAGGAGCTAGGAGCTCGGATCTTCAGCTAGGTAAAGCTACTGGCTTGGATCAGATACCCACAGGTTGCAGACCAAATGAAGTTAACCACTTCAGATTGGGGCTTTTTTTTATCCTTAATAGGAGGGGTTGAGACCTCCACTGCAGAAAGTGCCTCTGAAAAGGGTGACTTAAGGAGGCCCTTCAGTATTAACTTATTCTTGCATTCATTCAGTGCGCTGACTGAAACTGACAAATCACAGAGGGTGGTTGCACTGAAAGATGGGACACCCCCAAGCAATCATTGAGAGTCACTATTCGGACGTTTACCCTTACACGAAGTACGTTTGAAACCAGATGATATGAAAATCTGAACACAACAATCAAAAGTTTTAGATTATAGAAAAGAGTGTAAGTTCTGCTATCGCTATGTCTAAACCTATCTAAATACACACAATATCAATACCAACGATGGCATTCAAGGAATACAAGGGTAGAGAGAAGGCCGTACCACCAAAGATACTTAAGATTACCAACCGGGTAGAAGTAGGCATGAAAAGTCTACATGTAAATATAGAAAGTTATCAATATAAATCACGAGAGAAAAAAAGTGACAAAAAATTCCACAAGATATCAAAAAGTTTCCACTTAGTTGAGAGCTCGGTTGAAGGGCAGGTTTTATGGCTATGTGGCAAATGAGATCTGCGGTAACAGGGAGAAGGGCATTGTGGGTAGAAACTCAGCTAGAGAGTTTTTGGCTGATGCAAGCTTGGTATTAGGCCGACACGGTTCAGAGGGCTTCGAACCAAACCCATCAGTGATGAATGGAAAGAAGATTATCAGATTTATAGATTTTTTTTTTGTTTTATAAGGAAAACTTTTATCAAGAATGGTACGAAAGATTACCTAATGGTAAAGGAAAAGAGAAAAGAAACTAATGATGGTACAATGAATTAACTGAATGGTAAAGAGAAAAAAATACCAATGATGGTATGTACAAAACAAAACACTCATGTTAAGGAACGAAAGCAGGAAAAGAGGAGCTGGGTATAATAAGTGGATAAAGAAGTTACTAAAGAGGTGATTATGAGAAATTTCACTTACAACAAAGTAAAAAACAGCTTGCTCGAGAGCTGGTTTGACAGATGAGTCTGGCACTGAAAGTGGCAAACAAGATCTGAGGTAATCCTGTGAGGAGTCTTATAGGTAAAGCTTAGCTCGAGAGTTTTAGAGAGCACGAGCTGGAATAAGTCAAGGATCAAGTGAAAAAAATGCCGATTATTTCATGTCAAGTCATGAATGACCTTAAGACTAGAAACAGAACTTGGCAGATAAGCATTCTGAACAAAGGCAGGCCAGATTTTTTCTGACAGGGTGGGGGACAGAATCAAGAAAAGCCTTGCAAAGAAAGACAAGCTGGTAGACCTGGCAGGGTCAGATACCAGTCTGGTGATATGGAGGATAATTGTGAAAGAAAAAATGTGGCAAATATTAAATTTTATTTTCAATACAAAAGGTCTGCTGTACTGGTGACTGAGTCAATTTTAAAGTGGCTCACTTAAGCAGTTCCTAGACATATCACTGAAGGAATGGCCACATGACTAGATTTCTTGACACCTAGAAGGCCTACATAACATCTACAGGAGTTTAGAAACTTCCTACTCATCGATCCAAAGTGTTCCTGCATTAAATTAAGGGTTGCCCTTAAGGCCATTATTAGAGAGATGCCTCTAGGAGGATTCATTAACAGTATTCTAACCACAGAGTGAGTACATTTGGGCTGGTGGGGATGACTGTTTGAAAGGTGGCCCCTCTTGGCAGGGTGAGTAGTCCCTGACGGGGAAGATAAATCTGAGGGGAGTGAGAATTTCCTGCCAGGCTGCAGCACATTAGTGGGATGTATTCTCCAGGTGTAAGGTGTACCCATATGCAAAGTAAGGTGGCAATGCTCACTGCAAACAGTGAGATTTGTTAGACCAAAACAGACAATGAAAATGGAAATCCTTTAGTGGACTCCAGTGGCTAAACACACCCTTTGTGACTTTTCCCCAAGGAAATCTGTTTTGGAAAACTTTCCACAGCACAAAGACGGACCTAAAAATGAAACAATGCAACGAACTCTGTAAAGTATAGGAAACTTTCCAATTCAAGTACACTTCGCACCTCAGGTGGTCACCTGGACAATAATCAACAGAATGACTTCAAAACACGCAAGTGAGAAAAAAAAAAGAAATGACGCTGAAAGAGATACTCAAACCTTTTGTGCCATATACCTACAGCAAAAACAGCAAAACCCAGCGAAGTTAGCCTCCTCACTATACAACAACTTAAACTTAATGTAACAGAGGCCCACGGGACATATGCAAGTGACCCCTTAAGAACGTACTAGTGTTTTTGCTACATAGCTTCTGAATGCTCATGACTCATTTTTTTGTCAAGTGTTTTTAGGTACATTCAGGCCAATAAAGCTAAACCAAACTACTGAGGTCCTTGACATTGTGTAGGCAAGCACTGTGCAGGGGATGTCCACAAGATCTGTAAGTCAGACCAGGTCAATCACACCTGCTAGTGGATAAATTCATAACTGCTGCAAATAATATTGCAACAGTGGACCTTATGGTAAATGCTAGGACGAAAATTTTAAGTTATATACTCACCATAACTTGGCATCTGTGCTGTCCATTCCTGTTCTGATTAATGTACGGATCACAGATCCGATCCTTGGATCAGACTCTCCTGCTTTTTAGACTTCAGCCTCCAAGCTTGAGCTCCTCCCTCTACCCACAATTCTCTGTACTAAGCACAGCTTTCTCAGACAGTTTACTACCTATTTGCAAAAAGGAAAATGAGAACAAATTCAGAGTCTAAAACAGAAACAACGGTTCCTAATAAGGCTACCCAGATCCTCCAGGACGGATGGGATTGAAGGTGATCAGAACGAGAATGGACAACACAGATGTAAAGTTATGGAGTACATAACTTAAAAATCTGATGCGGTCCTCCTCATTCTGATTCACATATGAATCATAGTCCCCAGTCACATTCTCTCGAGTGGCCTCAAGGCAGGATATGCCGGAGCACAGTTAAGCCAAAAGAAGCTCTGCTTCTGGAGACAATGTCCAACTTGTAACGAGTCAAATGTATGGGATCTAGACCAAGAGGATGCAGCACAGATGTCCAACTGAGATTCTGGATGAAGACACAGATGAGGCTACAGATCTACTTGATTGGGCTTTAGGGGGATTTAGTTTCAAACTGTTCTCCTATATTAAAGAAATGCACTTAGTAACCAACTTCGCAAACATTACTTTCATTACTGCACGCCCCATGCAATTAAGTGAAAAGGACACAAATTGGTTTGATTTCCTGGACTGTTTAGTCCTGTGAAGATGGGAACGTAGTTGCTTATTTTATTTATTGCATTTGTTTACTGGGAAAGTCCACTGGGCCTAGAAGAGCCCATTTACGGTGGAGGCCCAGGGAGAAAAGCTCTGACAAGAACATAAATGCAGAAAAGAAAATTGAACATGAACTAGTACAGAAGTAGACAGTGTTACACATAGTGGTTACAGTAATATATAAAGAATATATATGCAAGTCAGGAATTCACCTGGTTTGATTACAGTAACATACAGAATACATACATGAAAGCAGGAATTTAGTTGGTTGCTAGATGAATTCAGAGTGGTAAAAATAGAGATAAATTAAATCAGGATTATTGTGCCAGTTTCAACAAGTGATGAAAGAAATAAAATAATAAATATGGAGAAAGTATCAGTCACTAATAGTAAAAAGCATAGGAATTTAGTTACAAGGAGAACGAATATGTTAGGTTATAGAGCAGATACATAGCCAGGAAGAGCTGAGATGATTTTTCAGTGTTTGTTTGAAGGTGGTGGTGGTGCTGCCCGTGTTTCTTACAGGAGGAAGCAAGTTCCATAGTTTGGCAAAGGTGAAGGAGTAGTTGACCAGCTGGTAAGGTGGGCTTTTCTACTTTTAGAAGTAGATTTTCAGATCTTAGTTGCCTGCTGAGTTGGTATTTGAGAGAGAAGGGCAGTATGTGGGTGTGTAGATTGTGTGCTGTAGATAGCTGGGTGAATGAGAGATGGTGGGGGGAGTTCCAACCAGCCTGTTTCAGTGAATTACAGCGGTGGGATGAGAATTTGGCCTTGGTGGCAAATTTGGCTATTCACAGATTCATAGGTGGGTACTAGGCTATCAGTCCAAGGGCCTACGCAAGCTTAGGCAACAAGGTTCCCTGGCTTACACCACCCAATAAAGTTATTTTCCTCTGCCACTGTTGAGCAGACACACAGAAGTGATCCCCGGGGTGTATTTCCTATTTCCCATCCACAAGATTTTTCTTGAGTACTAATGAAGAACTTTGCTTGACATAGATGGGTAGCCTGTTCCAGAGTATGGGAAGTCTCTGGGATAGGAATCTATCCCTCCCTCCCTATTCTGTTGCAACACATCAAGTTTGGATTTTGTAGAATTTTGGATATTGTTGTATCCTGTTAGCCTATGAATATCCAGTAAATGCAACACATACTCCCCTTTATTGGAGTAACTGGGGAAGGAAACTGGTAACTGTGTAGTCTGACTAATATCTGACTCATCCACTTTAGGGATAAAGGGGAACTTACCTCTGTAGAAAATAATGTAAGGTAGTTTAGAACAGAGGGCCTGTAATTTAGAAATTCTTCTTGTGGTGGTGATGGCCACAAGAAAAATACAGTTTTCCAAGACAAAAATGTTATGTCAATCACTGGCTGGTTTTAAGGGTTTTTGAGTCGCACCTTGGAGAATTAAGGGAAGATCTCAAGGAGAAGTGGGGTCTTTGACAGAGGGTCCAAGAAGGAAAACCCCCTTCATAAAAGCTCTACATAATCTCGAAGAAGCTACAGACCATGAAGAAAAGCCACAGTGGAAACTGGATATGGCCACCAGTTGAAGCTTAATCGTAGCAAAGCTGGATCCTGAAGGAGAGAGAGGATGGAAGAGATAGAAGCGGAATAAGGATCAATGTTCTCTTTAGCGGCCCAAATACAAAATCTGTTCCACCAGTATACTTTTTTGGTGGATGCCTTTTGAGAAGCTAAAACAATACTCTTGACTGGAGATGAAAGCCTGGAACCTTTATCATTGGAACTGGAGAAACCATGTGGTTAAGCTTGAGAGAGACTAGATCTTCGAGTCCTAACAATGAATGGGTTAGGAGATCCTGGCTGGGCTCCAGTAGCCAAGGTGGATACTTCAGATGAGACCACACAAAGGGGAACCAAATCTGACAAGGCCAATACGGGACAATGAGGATTACAGTGTTCAACTGTTGGGCTATTGGTCAACAGCAGGGGAGGATAAACAGAGGAGGCTGGAGGGCCAATTGTGGACTGCAGCGTACCTCGGGGACTCCCCCGGGGGTGGTGGTGGTGGTGGTGATAATTATGGTGGAGGTAGTTGTGAGGAAAGCAAAAAGATTGCAAGGATACCTCAATGGCCGAATACTTGATTCGCTACAGTTTGGCTGAGGGACCACTCGTGGGGCATCAGAATGAACCTGCTGAACCTGTCCATCAGCACGCTGCATTTCCCCTGGTATGAGACTTGCAATGAGAAAGCAGCGTGAAGAGATCGCCCACTCCCAAACTCTCATGGCCTCTCCGCGAAGGGGGAAGAACGGATTCCTCCTTGTTTGCTGATGTACCACACCACTGACATGTCCATTTGAACTGCAATAGTCCCCAGAAGAACGTCCTGAAAGGCTTGCAATGAAAAAAGGACTGCTCCCATCTCTAGGACACTGATACGTAATCTGGTTTCTATGCAAGTCCATGTGCCTTGGACCAACTTCCCCTTGAAATGCCCTCTACCCCACCCTAGATGGGAAGCACCCGTGTTCAATGTGACTGTGGGCAAGGGAAGAATGAATGGTGTGCCAACAGACAGGTTTGGAAGGAATCCACCATTCCAGGTGGTTTCTGCAAACTCTTGTCAACTTGATAGGAAAAGATAGAGACTGATGAGGTATAGACCAATGCCCAGCCAAGGTCCAATGGAGAACACACATATAGAACCTTGTCAGATATACCAATGTTATAGCAGCCGCCATGGATACAAAAGCTCGAAGAACAAACCTGGAGGGAGGAGAAGTGATAACTAGTAAAGTTTAGACTTGGTTATTCAAGGTGACTATCTGATGAAAGGCCAAAAACTCTACTTGGATAACTGTGTTCAGCTGAGAACACAGATGAACTAAGGATTAAACTGATATTGGTTGTGATTTGTCCTAATTTATTGCCATGCCTAGAAGATCCAATATCTGGAATAGGTAATCTCTGGCAAGAGACAGTTGACGCCTGGTTGGGGCAATCAGGAGCCACACGTCTAGATACAGGAACACCTGAAAACCTTGCAGTCTGAGGGGAGTTGCAACCACTGCCATGTATTTGGCAAAAACCCTGGGGGCTATGGTGAGTCGAAAGGGCAGGGCTCCGAATTGTTAGTGAGTTGCTCCCAGCCTGAAGCACAAACGACTCCTGGAGTGCCTATTTTTATGTGATGGATAAGAGTCCTTTAAGTCCACAAAGCACACCCAATCATCCTTCCTTAATGGAAGGATCAACTGTACCGTAACCATCCGAAACTTCACTTTCTTTACGTAGAAGTCCAGCTTGCTAAGGTCAAAGCTCGGCCATAGTCCCCCAGTCGTCTATGGCATTAAAAAGAAGCGTGAGTAAGTTCCAGATCCTCTCTTCGGTTGGGACCTCTTGGATGACTTGTTTGCAGTAACTTTTGAATTTCTAAGACTGTTGACTTCCACTGACTGGGTGGAACATCTGGGAGTGACTTTCGTGTTGTTGAGGGCATAAGGGAAAAAAGAATGCAACAGCCTCGGCATATAATACTTTGCACCCAAACATTTTTTTAACTGGGCTCAGGCATTTGAGTGCAGAAAAAAAGGAATCCAAATGGCTCTAGGGCAGAACAGCCAGACAAAGCTTCAGGAGCACTGGCTGATAAAGGCTTGTTAGAAAAGGGTTCTCTGAAGACCTGACTTTGCAGACCCCCTCTGCCTCTGGGACATCTCCCATTAAAGCCCCCTCGACTGCTTCTGGAAGGGAACTCTCTGCACTGGTCAGGAAAAGACCGTCAAGACTCACAGAACCAAATTTTCTTGGCCTCTAATTCCTGGAGTAGGTCCACTGAAGGGTAGAAAACGTATCCCTACAGCAGGCAAGGTCTTACCCTCTTTCTTGATGTGGGTCAGTGTGTCTGATTGTCCAAATAAGGAGGAACCATCAAAAGGAGCATTGATGGACACCTTAAATGGCTCCACAAAGTCACTGGAAAGAGATGCATCCCAGAGACTACCCAGTCTACGGAACAGGCTCCCTATCCATATGGAGCAGAGCTCCTTCCTAATCCAATTCAAGTGCAACTTGGACAACTGGATAGGAAACAGGAAATTAATCCCTGGTTTGGCACCCATGTCTCAGACGCAAACAGGTAACCTGTAAATGGTTCATCTCCCAGACCCATACTTACACTTATCAAGGGTATCAGAACTTGTCAGAGATTTGGGATGCATGACTAGGCTTAAAAAGGCCCTTGCGGTCGTTAGCCTAGTAAACAACTATGAACCTATGAATAAAGCCTCATCCAGGCATGTCTGTGTACATCAATGTTGGTGCCGGCTGCCCATGAGGTACCACCCATCCACTAACAGAGATGTACATCATGGACAAATTAACAAAGGAAGAAAAAGTGGCCAGCTTCGGAGAAACCTTCCCAAACTCATCTGTTGGCATGGTCCCCGCGAATGCTTCAGAGTTCCTTGACCAGTCTTCTCTGGCAGGTAAGTAAAATATGCCAAGTAAAGCGCTCTCAGCATGAAAGTGCAGAAAGCACAGATGTGCCTGCTGAACCTGTCCATCACTCCTGACTCCTGTTTGGCGGATGGACTGTAGAGCTCTGTTCAGCTAGCTCGCTCTTACTGGAGGCTGCCTCTGGACCAAAACAACTATCAGCAGGGGGTGAAAGGATCTTGTCAAGTCGTTCAGGCACGGGCTCTATAGGGTATGGCTCCTTCCAGGCCTGGCGTGCCACCAGATTTTTGAGAAGGTCCTGTGGGGGGGGGGGGGGGGGGGTTGGGGGGGTTTAGATCACCCAACATGTAGACAGGCCCGTCTAGAACACCTCTAAAAATATGGACTCCTCGGAAGTAGAATCCTGGGACAGTCAATCACCTCTGTTTTGAAATTTCCAAAATGTGTACAAAGGAGATGTCCTCCGATGGTGACTCTGGGGATCCTTCATTGAGGTCTGAATCTTCAGTAAGAGACTATGGTTGAGACTACGTGCCTCTTTTTACACATGCTCTTCAGAGGCATCTCCTCTGTGGGATGTTCAGGGGAGGTATCGGACGTGGGGGCCACTTCAGGTGGAAGCTCCTGGATACTCTGGACTGACCCTGGACAGGAATGGAACGCCCAGTTCCCAGATCCAATGAGGAGTCAGGGGGCAGAACAGAAGCCAAAGTGGTCAGGTCTCTGTTAGCAGGGAAAGCCTTTTCTAATGACTTGGAAAGTAGAGGGAGCCGGAGAAAGTACAGTTGTGTACACTTACCGTAAATGTAGATGTTCAAGTGTATTCACTGTTGTAGTCATTACATTTGGGTAATCCTGCTGGCAGGTTGCCCTCAGTCGGCCTGAATTCCAAAGTCTTGGGTCGTGCGTCAGCTGCTGTCACCCCTTCCCTGATGTCAGGTCGTCAGGGGTATAAAAGAAGCAGCAGACACCATTTTCTTCAGTTTTTCAGGTGGCCCCTAAAAGGGTAGCCAAAATTTATATAAATATAATTTTATATATATATATATATATATATATATATATATATATATATATATATATATATATATATACATACATACATACACACACAGATATATATATATATATATATATATAAATACATGCACCAATATAAATTTTACCTTCATCTACAAGCAAATACACCACAAAGACTGTGTAAATCAGAGAAGGAAAGAAAAGTTCCAGCAGTAAAAAGGGGGATGGCGGGTGGGTAACCTGGACTGCAACAGTGAATACACTCCAACATCTACATTTACAGTAAGTGTACACAACTGTACTATGTTCTTTGTGTTTCACTGTTGCAGTCATTACATTTGGGTAGAGTCCCAAAGCTATGTTTGGGAGGCTGGAGTTAAACAGCATTAGGAGCGGCTATGAGGCCCTGCAGAACTGCAGTGGCAAAGCCTGCCCTGGATTTAGAGTAGAGTGGCAGATGATAGTGCTTTGTAAAGGTGTGCACTGAACTCCATGTAGCAGCCTCTAAAATGTCTTTGGTTGGTAATCCCCTGAGAAAGGATGCTGAAGTGGCTGCAGCTCTGGCGGAATGTAACCTAATGTCCTCAGGCTCTGGCTTGCCATGGTGTAAATAGCAGAAACAAATGCAGTGGCCTATCCACTTTGAAACAGGCCTTTCCTTGTGATCCTGCAGCATATGCTACTAGTAATTGTTCTGTCTTCCTGAAAAAGTACAGTTTTGTACCTACCATAAATGTAGATGTCCGAACTGGATAGCATCTGCAGTCATAACAACTGGGTTGTCCTGTCGTCAGGCAGCCCTTCAGTCGGCCGGATTCCAAAGTCCGGGTCCGGCTTCGGCTGATGTCGCACTTCACCCGACGTCATCTCTGTTGGTCTTCGGGTATAAAAGCATCAGCCGACGCCATTTTCCTCAGTGTTTCTTGCCCCAGATGCCAGTAGCCCTCTTGAAGGCTAAAATTTGGATAGATGCCAATGTTTCCAAAAAGATAGAGGTAAACACAAAAATAAGCATGTATGTACATATATACAAACAAATACACCTTAAAAACCTCCCCCCCCCCCACCAGCTAGCTATTAGGAGGGTAAACACCCTAGGAGTACCACAGAGGGAAGGAGGGAGGGTAATCCTGACTGCAGATGCTATCCAGTTCGGACATCTACATTTATGGTAGGTACAAAACTGTACTATGTCCTTCATGGATGCATCTGCAGTCATAACAACTGGGTAGAATACCATAGCCAACTAGGGAAGGAGGATAAAAGTAGATTATGGTGTGTTTAGGATCCCTTGCAGTACAGCAGTGGCAAACCCTGCTCGGGATCTGGAATATAGAGGCAAATTATAATGCTTGGCAAATGTATGCACGGAGGTCCAAGTAGCCGCCTCAATAATGTCTTTGGTTGCCACTCCTCGTAAGAAGGCTGTGGTAGTGGCTGTTGCCCTTGTAGAATGAGGTCTTATGTTCTGTGGAATTGGTTTTCCATGGAAGGAGTAACAGAATCGTATGCAATTTCCTATCCATTTGGAGATTGTCTGTTTGGAAATAGCTTTTCCTTCCCTTCCTGTTGCATAGGCTACGAAAAGTTGGTCAGTCTTTCTGCTATTTTTGTTCTGTCCAAGTAGTAGCGTAGCTGTCTATGTACATCCAAGGTATGCAGTATTCTTTCCCTCTGTTTTGTGGGTTGGGAAAGAAGGTAGGTAGGTGGATTGCCTGGTTTAAAGACACTCTGGATACCACCTTAGGCATAAATGTAGGATTAGTCCTCATGGACACTCTATCTTGGTGGAAGATTAGGAAGGGTTGCACTGCCATTAAGGCCTGCAGTTCTGAAACCCTCCTTGCTGAAGTAATTGCCAGTAGGAAAGCAGTTTTCCATGACAGGTGTTGTAGGTCTGCTGTTGCTGCTGGTTCAAAGGGTGTTAGTGTCAACTTTTCTAGCACAAAGTTTAAGTCCCAAGCTGGTAATGGTGGTTTCCTTGGAGGTTTTACATTCTTGATTCCTCTGAGGAACTGCCTGAGCAAAGGGTGCGAAAAAACAGGTGGATCAAAGCTGTATTCTGCTGAAATAGCTGATGCATGTATCTTGATGGAGTAGGACAGGCCTGAATGAAGAAGTTCGGCCACATACTCCAGAATGTTAGGCATATCTATGTTTGACACATCTTTTCCTCTTTCCGTACTCCAAATGGCAAACCTTTTCCATTTTCCAGCATAGTTCCTTCTTGTTGAAGGTCTGCGTGCTTCAAGAATAATGTCTTTAACTCTTTGGGAAAGTTCTGGATTAGCTGCTGCTATGTGATGTTCCATGCAGTCAGTTGCAACGTTTTTAGGTTTGGATGTATGATGCTGTAGTTGTTCTGAGTTAACATCAAAGGCATCAGGGTATTGGCCACATATTGTTCGAGACATGCTCCTCAGCAGTGGGTACCAGTGTTGTCTTGGCCAGTTTGGAGCTATCAGGATTATCCTTGGACGTTCTTCCTTGATTTTTAGTAGTACTTTGTGTATCAAGGGAAGAGGTGGGAATGCATATGCTGTTAGGCCTTTCCAGCTGAAGGAGAGCGAATCCACTTTCCATGCTAGTGGGTGGAATGTCCTTGTGCAGAACTTTTTGAGCTGGTGATTGAGAGGTGATGCGAATAGATCTATCTGAGGCATTCCCCATTTCTTTGAGATGGTCTTGAAGATGTCCGGGTGCAGCTTCCATTCGTGGGCATCCGATGTGGTTCTGCTTAATATGTCTGCTAGAGTATTTTCTTTTCCCGGTACAAATATTGCCAGTAACTGGATGTTGTAGCTGAGTGCCAGGGTCCACAGCTCCAAAGTCATTCTGCATAGGGGGTATGAATGAGTGCCTCCCTGTTTGTTGATGTACCACATGACTGTGGTGTTGTCTGTCCTTATCATCAACTGGCCCTCTTGGAGAAATGGTTTGAACTTTTGGATTGCCAGTTTGACTGCCAGCATTTCTTTTAGGTTGATGTGCAGGTGAAGTTGATCCTGTGTCCACAATCCTTGCACGCATTTGTCCAGCATGTGGGCCCCCCATCCTAGGTCTGAAGCGTCTGCTGTGATGGTCTGGCTGGCTTGACATCTGCGAAAGGGTAGGCCTGGGTTTGACTGACATGCCTGAGCCCACCATAGGAACTCCTGCTTTAAGCATGGAATTAGTGGGATTTCTGTTTCTAGGCTGTGTCTGTGTTGGGACCATAAATTCTTTAGGTACCACTGTAGTTTTCTCATATGTAGTCTGGCAAATGGGACCAAGATTATGCATGATGCCATGAAGCCCAAGGCCTGCAGTACTTTTCTTGCTGTTAACTTGTTCAGTTTTGTTAGTGCCAAGAAGTAAAGAGGAGTTCTTTTGTTTTTCTGTAGTCAGGAATGCCATTTGTTTTACTGTGTCCAATTCCGCCCAAGAATGTCCTTGTTTGGGATGGTATCAGCCTTGACTTTTGTAAATTGACTGTGTATCCCAGTGCTTGTAGCAAGTAAATGACCCTTTGTAAATCTGTTGTCAGCTTGCTTTTGTTGTCCCCTTGTAGCAGGCAGTCGTCCAGGTATGGGTAAATTTGAATTCCCTGTAGTCTGCAATGGGCGATTACTGATGCCAGGCATTTTGTGAATACTCTGGGCAGTAGATAAGCCAAAGGGCAATGCTGAGAATTGATAGTGCTCTGATCCTGCAAGAAATCTGAGGTATCTTCTGCAGATTGGTCGAATGGGGACATGCAGGTATGCCTCCTTGAGATCTAGAGTTACCAGCCAAGACTCCTTGCCCAGCATGGGAAGAAGTTGCTGTAGGGTCAGCATTTTGAATTTTGGGACAATGATGTATGTATTTAAGGTGGACAGGTCGAGAATTGGTCTCCAACTTTTTTTCCTTTCTTGGAACTAGGAATAGTCTGGAGTAGAACCCCTTTCCTTGCTCTGCTGTTGGCACTCTTTCCACAGCTCTCATGTTTGCTAACTCCATTATCTGTTGTAGTGCCTCTGTTTTTGATTTGGAGGTAGATTTGGCATTCCTCTTTTGACTGGTAAAGTGTGGAAGTGAAACCGTAACCTTGATCTATGGTTTGTAAAATCCACTTGTCTTTTGTTATGTAGTGCCAGTTCTTTGAAAATAAGGTTAACTTTCCGCCTAGAGGAGCTGCTATTTGTTCCCTGGTAGGCGGATTTAGGGTTAAGTCACTGTGGTTGTGCTGATGTAGTGGCAGTGGTTGTGTCTGTGCCTCTGTTGTTACCTTGCCACTGTAGTCCTCTGTAGGCACCTCCTCTGGATTGGTTTCTGCCTCTGGAACGTCTATTCCTGCCCCTTTGAAATTTTGTGGAGTCAGGAAAGGACCAATTTTTGGCAGGCCAGTTCCTGCTAAACCTTGGGGTTGAACCTGCAAGAAATCTTTAACCGCTTGAACAGATTTTGCCTTTTCTTCCATTTTCTTCATAACCTGCTGGGCAGGTGTACCAAACAAACTTGTCTTATCCATAGGAGCATCTAGCAACTTAGCTTTAACATGATCCGGTAAAGCTTGCTCCTTTAGCCATGCATGCCTTCTTATCACTGTGCCAGTCATGGCTGATCTAAATGAAGCCTCCAGTGCATCATAGCCACATTTTAAGGAATGGTTGCTAACCTGTTGTATGTTATTTACCATTTCTAATACATATTTCTTATCAAGAGATTCATCAGTGGTTAGTTTTTAGTTAACTGATCAAGCATAAACTCTTGGTATTGTATCATGTGAAACTGACAGTTTAAAGCTCTAGCTGAGAGAGTAGCTGAAGTGTAGACCTTTTACCCCATCTGTCTAATGACCTTGCTTCCCTTTCAGAAGGAATAGGGTTTTAGCTATGGTCGCTGCTACTGCCTTGGGACCCTGGGATATAGTTTCGGGGTCTGCAAGTGGGGCCTTGTAAAGGTGGTGATGAGTATCTGGCACCCTGTAAAATCTGTCTGGTTTGGCAGGAGCTGGGGGTAAAGAATCTGGAGCGGAGCAGACATCATTGAAAGCATCATCCACCACAGAGAGAACAGGAGGTATTGCTAAGGGCCTGTGCTGTGGGAGGTGCAGAAAGGTCCTAAGTCTTTTCTGGAGTCTGAAAATCCTGTTGCTGCCATTGGAACTGCTCTCGTATGGCATGTAAGGTTTCCCCAAAGGAGAATTCTTCTGGTGGGGAAGCAGCTGGAATGGATTCTTCAGCATCAGAATCTTCAAAATTGGAGAAAGGAGCCTCTGGCTGGTCAGTTATGTCTGATTCACAGCAGAATCATCAGAGGACACTGGCTCAGGGGCTCTGCCCTAGGTCTCTCTTCTCGGGGCTGAGAGGCCCTGTCTGGGTGAGATTGAGATCCTCTAATTAATGAAATTAAATCTTCTGCCAAAGTAAGCATTTGAGAACTAGAAGAGGGCCTGGTTGTGGGGGTTTAACAGGCACTGTCTTAGTAGTCTTGGCTGCTTTAGCCCTGGCGAAGGCCTTAATGGACATGGCTGCTGGAGGCCTAGCAGCACCACGTGCTGGGGTAGAGACATCCAAGGGAATGGTGTCTGATAAGTCAGTGGCAACCACCGTAGTGGATAAAATTTCTGAGGCCGATTCAAGAGTGGTAGCAGGGGCCTCAGTTGTAGAGATAGGTTCAGCTGTACTTTGATCAGTTTTCTCGGTTTCGCCGAAACCGAGACACTCGCGTTTGCTTAACCATGGTTTCGGCGAAACCGCGGACCGCGAGTGTCGGTCTTTATCTTTGCGTTTTTGGCAGATTGGGTAGTCGGAGGATCCGACGGCATAATGTACGCAAAATCAGAACCGAAAAACTGTTCTGCAAACTCCGACAGACGCCTAAGCTCGCCGGTTGAAAGAAGCACAGGCCGAACAGGCTGCTACGTCGTGGGCTGGGCCTAAACAAGGCAGACAATAAGAGTGGAAATCTTTATGAGGTATTTGTTTCCCACAGGTTAAACAATTATTAACTTTTCTGACATCGGCTGAGGCAAGAAAGAGTCCCCAACGGGTACTTAGCTTTAGAAGTCTTCGAAGTAGTATTCGGTAGAAGTAATCTCTGGATCCGACCGACCGGCACTTGCGAACAGCTTCTGCTTCGGGCGCCACGCGGCAAGAAAGACGGAGGAAAATGGCGTCGGCTGATGCTTTTATACCCGAAGACCAACAGAGATGACGTCGGGTGAAGTGCGACATCAGCCGAAGCCGGACCCGGACTTTGGAATCCGGCCGACTGAAGGGCTGCCTGACGACAGGACAACCCAGTTGTTATGACTGCAGATGCATCCATGAAGGACATCTTTGGTTCTGTCCAAGTAGAATCTAAGCTGTCTGCGTACATCCAAAAAATGCAGAATTCTTTCGCCCTTGTTCTTGGATTTGGATAAAAAGTTGGCAGATGAATAGTTTGGTTAAGAGCCACACTGGACACCACCTTAGGCATAAATGTTGGGTTTGTCCTCAGTGAGACCCTGTCTGGATATAAAATGATAAAAGGTTCCATGGCCATGAATGCCTGTAGCTCTGAAACTAGTCTTGCAGACGTTATTGCTAGGAACAGAGCCGTTTTCAAAGATAAAAACTTTATATCGGCAGTAGCAGCTGGCTCAAAAGGAGGCAGGGTGAGCTTTTCTAAGACATAGTTGAGGTCCCATGCAGGTATTGGTGATCTCCTTGGAGGCCTTAAATTTTTGGCTCCTCTGAGGTACTGCTTTAATAAAGGATGAGAGAAGATTGGTGGCTCTGTATTGTAATGCGCCAAAATGGCAGAGGCATGAATTTTAATAGATGAAAAAGATAGGCCTTTGTCCAACATCTCAGTTAAGTATTGCAAAATATGAGGAATATTTGGCACAGCTATATCAGTTCCTTGTACCTGGTTCTAAGCACAGAATCTCTTCCATTTCCCAGCATAAGATTTTTTACTACTAGGCCTTCTGGCTTCCAAAATGACATCCATCACAGCTTTACTGAGGTGTGTTTTGTATGACTACATTATCCACCCATGCTGCCAGGTTTAAAGTTCTGATTTGGCTGTGCAGGATCTGATTGTTTTGCTGGGACAGTAGATGAGGTATTTGAGGTAAGGTCCAAGCTGGGCATTGAGACAAGTTCCTAAGGATTGGATACCAGTACTGGAGGGGCCAGTCTGGGGCAATCAGTATCATCTTTGGCTTCTCCTGTCTGACCTTCAGGAGTACCCTGGGGAGGAGAGGCAGTGGAGGAAAGGCATATACTGATAGATTTTTCCAGCTGAAAGATAGGGTGTCCACTTTCAATGCTTGTCTAAGTTCTTGTGCAGAATCTTTTTAGGTGGTAGTTGTGAGGGGAGGCAAATATATCTATGTCCGGGCATCCCCATTTCCTTGTTATGCTGAAGACTTGTGGATCCAGCTGCCACTCGTGGGGATCCATGAGTTTTCTGCTTAGTTCGTCTGCCAGAGTGTTTTCCTTTCCTGGCAGGAATTGTGCCTGCAGATGTACTTGGTAAGTCAATGCTGTGTCCCACAAAGTCATGGTTTTTGTGCATGCATACTGGGCCTGGTAGCTTCTCCTAATCCTATTTAGGAACAGCCACCCAACCTCAGCATTGGGATTCAATCCAAGTGTAATGACTGCAACAGTGAAACACGAACATAGTACAGTTGTGTACCTACCATAAAAGTAGATGTTCGAGTGTATTCCCTGTTGCAGTCCAGGTTACCCACCCACCATCCCCCTTTCTTTGCTGGGACGTATCTGCACTTCTCTATCCTATACAACCTATGTGGTGTATTTGCTTATAGATGAAGGAAATGTTTATTAGTCTGCAAAGGGGGTAAGAATGTGTGCCCCTGCTTGTTTATATACCACATGACTGTGGTGTTGTCTGTATCAGTAGTTGTCCAGGATGAAGTAGGTCCTTGAAGGCTGTCAGGGCATTTTGAACAGCTAGCACCTCTTTTTGATTGATATGCAGATGCATTTGGTTTGAGGACCATGTGCCCTGAATGCATCTTCCTGCCATGTGGGCCCCCCCAGGCATAATCTGATGCATCCGTTGTTAGTGTCTGCCTGGATGGGGGTAATGTGAATAGCTGTCCCTTGTTCTGGTGACAAGCCTTCGCCCCCCATCAAAACTCCTGATGCAGGCAAGGAATGAGAGTAATCATTGTTTCCAGGCTGTGGCACTGTTGAGTCCAAACACTTTTTAGGAACCATTGAAGTTTCCTTATATGAAGTCTTGCATATGGAATTAGGATGCAGGATGCCATGAAGCCCAAAGCCTGCAGAATTTCTCTTGCAGATAACCGGGCCTTTGTTGCCAACATTTTAAAATAGGTAGTCAGTTGTCTGTCACGAGATAAGCCATCTGTGCAGTTGTATTTAAGCTTGCACCCAGGAATATTATCTCATGAGAGGGTACTAGTTTTGATTTCTTTTCGTTGACTGTGTACCTTAGGCATGTTAGGAGTATTTGCAAAAACGCCAGATGCTGTTGAAAGTACAGTTGTGTACCTACCATAAATGTAGATGTTAGAGTGTATTCACTGTTGCAGTCATTACACTTGGGTTATCCTGCTGGCAGGCTACCCGCAGTTGGCCAGAGTTCCAAAGTCTAGATACGGCATCAGTTGCTGTCGCCTCTTCCCTGACGTCAGTGCGCCAAGGGTATAAAAGATGCAACTGATGCCATTTTCTTCAGTTTTTCTTGCCCCAGATGTCAGGTGCGCCCAAAGTGGTAGGCTGAAAATTATGCCAATAAGTATGCATGCACAAAAATAAACATTTCCTTCATCTATAAGCAAATACACCACATAGGTTGTATAGGACAGAGAAGTACAGATACGTCCCAGCAAAGAAAGGGGGATGGTGGGTTGGTAACCTGGACTGCAACAGTGAATACATTTGAACATCTACATTTATGTTAGGTACACAACTGTACTATGTTCGTGTTTCACTGTTGCAGTCATTACACTTGGGTTGAATCCCAATGCTGAGGTTGGGTGGCTGGTCCTAAATAGGATTAGGAGAAGCTATCAGGCCCCTGCAGAACTGCAGTGGCAAAGCCTGCTCTGGATTTAGAGTAGAGAGGTAAGTGGTAGTGCTTGGTGAAAGTGTGCACTGAACTCCAGGTCGCAGCTTCTAAAGTGTCTTTGGTTGGTACTCCTCTGAGGAAGGCTGCTGAAGTGGCTGCTGCTCTGGGAGAATGTGGCCTAATGCCCCTTAGGCACTGATTTGCCATGTTGTGCATAGCAGAAGCGAATGCAGTGTCCTATCCATTTTGAAATAGTCTGCTTTGAGATCGGCTTTCCTTGTGATCCTGCAGCATAAGCTACAAACAGTTGCTCAGTTTTTCTGAAGGCTTTTATGTCCAAGTAGAATCGTAGCTGTCTGTGTATGTCCAAAGCATGCAGAAGTCTTTCCCCTTTATTCTGGGATTTGGATAGAAAGTTGGCAAATGAATGGTTTGGTTAAAAGCCACACTGGAAACCACCTTTGGCATAAATGTTGGGTTTGTCCTTAGAGAGACTCTGTCCTGAAGAAAAATGAAAGGTTTCACTGCCATTAATGCCTGTAACTGAGAGATTCTTCTTGCTGAAGTTATTGCAAGGAGCAGAGCAGTTTTCCATGATAAGAATTTTATATCAGCTGTGTTGGCTGGCTGAAAAGGAGGCAGTGTGAGCTTTTCTAAAACAAAATTGAGGTCCCAAGTAGGTATCGGTGCTCTCCTTGGGGCTCTTATGTTTTTTGCCCCTCTGAGGTACCGTCTTAGTAGTGGATGTGAAAAAATAGGAAGTTCCATATTGTAATGAGCTGAAATGGCAGAGGCATGGATATTAATAGACGAGAAGGATAGGCCGTTGTCCAGCATCTCAGTTACGTATTGTAAAATCTGAGGAATATTTGGAACAAGTGGTTCAAGTCCTTGTGCCTGGTTCCAAGCACAGAATCTCTTCCATTTTTCTGCATAAGATTTCCTAGTGCTGGGCCTCCTGGCTTCTAAAATGACATCCATAACAGCTTTAGAAAGAGGTGTGGTCTGAGTGGCTATATTATCTGCCATGCAGCCAGAGTTAAGGTTCTGAGTTGACTGTGCAGAATCTGATTGTTTTGTTGAGTCAGAAGATGAGGAATTTGAGATAAAGGCCAGGCTGGGTTTTGAGACAAGCTCTTTAGGATTGGGTACCAGTGCTGGCGTGGCCTGAGGCAATTAGGATCATTTTTGGCTTCTCTTGTCTGACTTTTAGGAGCACCTTGGAAAGAAGAGGCAGTGGAGGGAAGGCATAAACTGTCAGGGTTTTCCAGCTGAATGACAGAGCATCCACTTTCCATGCTTGTGAGTGATAAGTCCTTGTGCAGAATTTCTGTAGTTGGTAGCTGTGATGGGAGGCAAAAAGATCTATGTCTGGGCGTCCCCATTTCCTTGTTATGCTGAAGACCTGTGGATTTAGTTTCCATTCATGAGGATCCATGAGATTTCTGCTTAGTTCGTCTGCCAGTGTATTTTTCGTTCCTGGCAGGAATTGTGCCTGCAGATGTACTTGATAGGTCAGTGCTGTGTTCCACAAAGTCATGGCTTGCCTGCAGAGGGAGTAGGAATGTGTCCCCCCTTGCTTGTTTATGTACCACATAACTGTGGTATTGTCCGTCTTTAGTAATAGTTGTCCTGGATGTAGTAGATCCTTGAAGGCTGTCAGGGCATTCTGTACAGCTAGTATCTCTTTTTGATTGATGTGAAGATGCATTTGTTCCTTGGGCCACGTGCCCTGAATACATTTTCCTGCCATGTGCGCCCCCCCCAAGCATAATCCGATGCATCCGTTGTTATTGTCTGCCTGGCTGTGGGTAAGGTGAAAGGCTGTCCCTTGTAGTGACAGGCCCGGGACCACCATCGAAACTCCTGTTGTAGACGGGGAATTAGGGTTATTACTGTTTCCAGTCTGTGGCAATGTTGAGTCCAAACACTTTTTAGATACCATTGTAGTTTCCTCATATGCAGTCTTGCATATGGAATTAGTAGAAAGCAGGATGCCATGAAGCCCAGGGCCTGCAGAACTTTTCTTGCAGGGAGCTGGGTGTTTGTTGCCATCACTTGAAAGTAATGAGTCAGTTGCCTTTGCTTGTCTGGCGTGAGATAAGCCATCTGGGCAGTTGTATTTAAGCTTGCACCCAGGAATATTATCTTTTGAGAGGGCACTAGTTTTGATTTCTTTTTGTTTATTGTGTACCCTAGGCAAATTACTACTCTTTTCACAGAGTAGAATGTCCTTGCTCTCTGCTTGAATAAGGCAGTCGTCCAAGTAGGGATATATCTGAATTCCTCTGTCTGCAATATGCAATTACTGGTGCCAGGCATTTTGTAAAGACCCTGGGCGCAGTAGATAAGCCAAAGGGCAGTGCAGGGAATTGGTAATGCATTGAGCCAGCTATGAATCAGAGGCATCTTCTGCAGGATCGTCTGATTGGGACATGCAGGTATGCCTCCTTGAGGTCCAAAGTAACTAGCCAAGCCTTCTTGCCCAGCATGGGTAGAAGTTGCTGCAGTGTTAACATTTTGAATTCTGGAACATCCAGGAAAGTATTTAGGATTGACAAGTCCAGTATTGGTCTCCAGGCTTTGTCCTTTCTGGGTACTAGGAAAAGTCTTGAGTAAAAACCTTGTCCCTGTTCTTGCTGTGGTACTCTTTGAATAGCTCCAATGTCCATGAGAGCAGCAAATTTGCTTTTGTGCCTCTGTCCATTGGTTTTGTGGCAGGTCCGGCATACCTTTTGATTTTGGAAGGGTGTGAAAGCGGAAACTGTAACCCTGAGAAACAATATTCAGTATCCATTTGTCCTGGGTGATTATGTGCCAATTTTGTGAGAAAAGTGCTAGTTTCCCCCCTAAGGGTGCTGCCAAAAGGTAAGTGCTTGGCATTTGTAGAGGGAAGTCATTGGGACCGTTTCCTATGAGGTTGTGATTTGTCTTCTCCTTTGAGGGCTGAAGCACCTCATTGTTTAGGTATGTACGAGCCTTGGGGCTGAGATCTGCCTCTTGGGCGTCTGTATCTGCCTCCTCGTCGCCTGCCCGACACCGGAAATGACCAATTTTTTGAAGGCCAGTTTCTGCTAAACCTAGGTGGTAGTACCTGTAAGAAATCCTTTACTGTCTGCATTGATTTTGCTTTATCCTCCATTTTCTTTAACACCTCTTCTGCTTTAACACCCAAGTATCATGCTGTAGTGGATCATCCAATAATTTTACTTTAACCTGTAACTGCGGCTCTGCAAGAAGCCTCTAATGAATCAAAACCACATTGCAGAGTATGCTTTCCCACTTGTTCAGCTGCATGCAATAAATCCTGCATTTCCTTATTGACAGGACATTCTGAGCTTGTAAGCATTTTCTGTTTTAGCAAAGACATTAGGTATTGTTGATATTTAAGCATGTGAAACTGGCAGTTTAAAGCCCTTACAGCTAAAGTAGCAGAAGTGTAAACTTTTTCCCCCCATCTATCCAATGCTCTAGAATCCCTATCAGAGGGGGCAGGATTTTTTTGCAGTGGAAGCCTTAACCCCTTTGGGACCCTGAGAAATGGTTTCTGGGTCAGCAACAGGGTTTTTATAAAGAAATTTATGAGAGTCAGGGACCCTGTAAGTACCTGTCTGGCTTGACTGGTGCAGGGGGTAAAGAATCAGGAGACAAACTGGATTCAGAGAAAACATTATCAAGCACAGAGGGGATAGCAAGGGGCCTGTGCTGAGGCAATAAAAGAAAGTCTCCGAGCCTTCCTGGATTCTGAATAATCCTGGCTCTCCCAGAGGAAATGCGCCCTCATGGTGTGCAGGGTTTCCCCAAAAGGATAATCCTCATTAGGAGAGGCTGAAGGGATAGATTCTTCAGCATCAGAGTCCTCATGGGGAGGGAGAGAATACCCCCCCTGTTCTGAAGAGGAATCAGAGGAAATAGGAACCTGGTCAGAGGAGTCAGTCGGTGTCTTGCCTAGGCCTTTTATCAGGAGGGGGATGGGAACCCCTGATCAAAGTAATTAGGTCCTCAGCCATTTTAAGCATCTGTTTCTTTGGCATGGATGACTGACCAGGAGAATGCTGTACTTGTTTCTTTGTCTTTAATGGTGTTTAGACTTTGCCTTGGCTGCTTAAGTGGACTTGATTGTAAGCTGTGTAGGTCTGAAAACACCCTCAGAAGCCGATGCCTGCTCAGCAGCTCCGGACCCATCTGAGGGAATAGTTTCCGTAGGCCCAATACCTGGAGTTTCCAGAGGCCTAGTTGTCTCCACGTGGGCATCGGAGGCAGCCTGTGGCTCTGAGGTAGCGGGTGTCAGGGGCTGCGAAAGCACCTCACTGAGAATCGACGAACCGGTGACTGGCCTAGAAGAGGCTTCGTAGTCTGTTTTGGACATCAGATGCCTGTCCCTTTCTTTGTCTTTGCGTTTTTTATGAATTCCGGTCGTCGGTTGTTCTGACAGCATTATGTAGTTAAACCTTCGGCCAAAGTAATGTAAAGCAAAATCATACCGATGCTTAATAATGCGTTGGTTGAATCTAGCACAAAACCGACAACTAGCAATGTCGTGGTCAGGGGCTAGGCAAGGAATACAGTAAGAGTGAAAATCCTTATGAGGTATTTGCTTCCCACAAGAAATACAATTGTTAACTTTTACTGACATTGGTCTGGAGCAAGAAAAAGTTTCCCCAACGGGGTACTTAGCTTTACTGAAAATCTCAGGAGTCGGCAGACCGGCACTTGCGAACTGCTTTTGCTTCGGGCACTGCGCGGCAAGAAAGATTGAAGAAAATGGCATCGGCTGCATCTTATATACCCTTGGTGCACTGACGTCAGGGAAGAGGCGACAGCAACAGACGCCGGACCAGGACTTTGTAATTCAGACCGACTGAGGGTAGCCTACCAGCAGGATAACCCAAGTGTAATGACTGCAACAGTGAAACATGAACATTTGGTAATGCATTGAGCCAGCCTTGAATCTGAGGTATCTTCTGCCTGATTGTCTGATTGGGACATGCAGGTATGCCTCTTTTAGGTCTAAAGTCACAAGCCAAGCATTCTTGCCCATCCTGTGCAGAAGCTGCTGTAAAGTCAACATCTTGAATTTTGGTATAGCCAGGAATGTGTTCAGAATAGATAGGTCCAGTATTGGTCTCCAGGCCTTGTCCTTTCTGGGTACCAAGAACAGTTGAGTAAAATCCTTCTCCCTGCTCTTGCTGTGGTACTTGTTGAATGGCCCCCATGTCCATGAGGGATGAGACTTGTTTTTGCGTCTTCTGCCCATTAATTGTTTGGTAGATCTGGCCAGCCGTTTACCTTTGGTACGGTATGGAAATGGAACTTGTAACCTTGTGACACTATTTAGAACCCACTTGTCCTGGGTTATAATGTGCCAATTTTAAGAAAAAAGTGCTAATTTTCCCCCTAAGGGTGCTGCCAGGAGGTAAGTGCTTGGTGCAGGCAGGGGGAAGTCATCGAGACCGTTTCTTGTATGGCTGTGATTAGTCTTTGCCAACTTTGGAGGTAGAAGCACCCCACTGCTTTGACCTGTATGAACCTTGCGCCTGGGATCTGCCTCTAGGGCGGCTGGAGCTGCCCCTTTGAAGTCTGTGTGACACAGGAAAGGACCAATTCTTTGTAGGCCAGTGTCTACTAAACCTAGGTGGCTATACTTGTAAAAAATCTGACAGTTTGCATAGATTTAGCTTTGTCCTCCATTTTCTTTAACACCTTCTGCCTTAACACCAAACAAAGTATCATGCTGTAAAGGTGCATCTAATAATTTAAATTTGACATGATCAGGCAGATTTTGTTCCTTTAACCAAGCATGCCTCCTAATTACAGAACCCGTAACTGCGGCCCTGCAGGAGGCCTCCAAAGAATCAAAACCACATTGCAAAGTATGCTTTCCAACGTGTTCAGCTGCATGCAATAAATCCTGCATTTCCTTGTTTTCTGTACAGAGTTTAACAACATTTTCTGTTTAAGCAATGCCATGACATGTTGCTAATATTTGAACATATGAAACTGACAAAGACCCCTATAGCCAAGGTAGCAGATGTGTAAACCTTTTTTCCCACCATCTATCCAGTGCCCTAAAATCCCTGTCAGAGGGGGTAGGGTTTTTTGCAGCGGAAGACTCAACTCCTTTGGGACCTTGTGAAATAGTTTCTGGGTCTGCAGCAGGATTTTTAAAAAGGAATTTATGAGAGTTAGGAACCCTGTAATATCTGTCAGGCTTAACAGGAGCTGGAGGTAAGGAGTCAGGGGTCAGACTAGACTCCGAAAACACATCTACAATGTTTAACGCAAGTGGAATGGCTCGAGTTCTGTGTATCGATAATAAAAGGAAATTCCTGAGCCTCTCTTTTTAGATTCCAAAAAATCTTGGCTCTCCCAGTGGAAATGCTCCCCCCATGGTATGCAAGGTTTCCCCAAAAGAATAGTCCTCTGGAGAAGTTGAAGGAATAGATTCTTCAGCATCATAATCCTCATAGAGGGGGAAGAGAATATTCCTGATCAGAAGAGGAATCAGGAGAAATAGAAACCTGATCTGAAGACTCAGTCAGTCCCTTGCCTAGGCCTCTTATCAGGAAGGGGATGGGAACCCCTGATCAAGGTAATCAAGTCTTCGGCCATTTTGAGCATCTGTTTTTTGGGCATAGAAGCCTGTCCACGTGGCTCTTGAGTTTGTTTCTTTGCTTTAGAAGGTGCTTTAGTCTTAGCCTTTGTAGATGAAGTCGGTTTAATGTAAAGATGTTTAGGTCTGAAAACACCCTCAGAAGCCGGTGCCTGCTCAGCGGCTCTGGACCCATCTGAGGGAATAGTGTCTGAGGCTCAGATACCTTAAGTTTCCAGTGGCATAGCAGACTCCACGTGGGAGTCGGTAGCAGCCTGCAACTCTAAAGTAGAGGGCATCAGGGGCTGCAGAAGCGCCTCACTGAGACCCAGCGAACCGGCGACTGGCTTAGGGGAAGCTTCGTTGTTGATTTTGGACCTCAGTTGTTTATCTCCCTCCTTTTCTTTGCATTTTTTGTGAACTCCGGTAGTCGGGTGGCTATCAGACGACATTTCTGTATAATTAAACCGGCGTCCAAAATAGTTTAAAGCAAACTCATACAGACGCTTAATAGTGCGTTGGTTAAATCTGGCACAAAACCGACAACCAGAAACGTTGTGATCAGGGCCTAGGCCACAAGAAATACAATTAACTTTTTCTGACATCGGTCTGGAGCAAGAAAAAAGTTTCCCCAACAGGGTACTTAGCTTTATTGAAGACTTGGGTCTGAAACTCTAACACGAAAATCTCATGAGTCGGCCAACCGGCACTTGCAAAATGCTTCTGCTTCAGGCACCGCGTGGCAAGAAAGACTGAAGAAAATGGCGTCGGCTGCCTCTTTTATACCCCTGACGACCTGACATTAGGGAAGGGGCAACAACAGCTGACGCAGGACCCAAGACTTTGGAATTCAGGCTGACTGAGGGCAACTTGCCGGCAGGATTACCCAAATATAAAGACTGCAACAGTGAAAAATATCCCCTTCCCAACCCAATCAGGGCTGAAGCCCTTGGAAGAAGAAATGACAAAGCCTCAAATCCATGGCTTCTAGAAAGAAATGGACCCATGCTGTTGAGAGCAGAAGAATCGAGGGGGAGAAATGGCTCCAATAAAATCAGAGCTGAACCTCTACCCTTGGATCTGACCTCAACATCCCTGATCAGAGACCCAACTCTGATCAAAACATCTTGGAGCAGAGGTGTCAAGGCAACTTTCGGAGGAGAAGAAGTGAAAGTCCATCAAGTACAATACAGAGCATCTTGGTTGGCTAAGGTCCTGGGGCTCGGAAACTGAGGGTCGAATTGTTGTCTACAGTGGCTTGAACTCTCATGGATCCAAGAGGGGACAGAGCAGACAAGACCCTCATCTGAATCTGAGTCCTGACTAACTTCCTTACCATCCTGTCCACATCATACTCCGTCTGGAGGATATAGAGGAAGCTACAGATGGACGGGATTGGCGTGGAGTTTGCAAAATCTTCATAGGCACCATGTGGGAGATTGACCGGATGAACAACTCCAGTGACCAGCTACCAGTTCTCAAAACTGAAGTCCTTGGCTGCGATATCAAGATAGAGGGTAGTGCAGTGTGTCTTCTGATCTGACCTCCTCAGATCAGAGGGACAAGCAGGATCTGAATAGGCCGTGGTAGCCAGATTCAGACGATTCTGGATATGAAACAGTTGAAGTCTTTGGCATAGATGCAGATGGCTCCAAGAGGACTTTTGGATCAACTGGAGCCGAGCCTGGCCGCCAAGTAGTAGAATCTGAAGATTTTAGCACTTTAGTCTGAGGTTCTGATGAAGCTCTGGGGTGGTTATGAGGGCGTTTCTTAGAGCCTGGAACAGAAGCTAGAATAAGCTGTTTTGGGGGTGTGAGCTCCTGGAAAAGAAAAACAGAGGAAGGAAGCAGAATCCCTTTTAATATTAATTTGTTACGCCAATCACTCTGGGTTTGAACCCCTCACAAATGGCAAACAGACCAAGTGTGCAGCACCTGAACAATAAACATTTCTCATGCGAATCAGAGTGTGGAATTATGCCTGCACTCTTGAACATCTTTCAAACCCTGTAGGCTTATCCATACCTTCACAAAGAAAAGTTATTTTTTTGAAGCTGCTAACAATCAAAAAACATAACAGAAACCACAGCGCTAACTTTAGCTAAAATCTAATTCTGAAACAAGAAACTTGGGTTGCCCCATGCCAGAAAACACTTAGTAGCTGAGAGGAAAAGGAAGAAAAACACTAACTGTACAAGAAAGTTGCATCTGAAAGAGACTCAACTACCTGCTCGAGCACTGGAGAGCACATCTGGCGCAAATGGGGGCAAACCAGATCTGAGATGATGTGCTTAGTACACAAGACTGAGGGTAGAGGGAAAAGCTCAAGCCTGGAGGTTGAAGTCTGTAGAAGGTGGCAGAGTCGGACCTGAGGATCAAATCAATGAAACATACATGAATAAAAAGTACAGTGTTGTACCTACCATAAATGTAGATGTTCGAGTGTATGCACTGCTGCAGTCATTACACTTGGGTTATTCCTGCCGTCAGGTGGTTCCCCAGTCGGCCTGAGTTCCAAAGTCTTGGTCTGGCATCAGCTGCTGTCGCCTCCTCCCTGACGTCAGTGCGACAGGGGTATATAA
This sequence comes from Protopterus annectens, assembly GCF_019279795.1. Lineage (NCBI taxonomy): Eukaryota > Metazoa > Chordata > Ceratodontiformes > Protopteridae > Protopterus > Protopterus annectens. The sequence continues at coordinate 561,949,584 of NC_056734.1, forward strand.
GATGCAGCAGACGCCATTTTCTTCAGTTTTTCTTGCCCCAGACGTCAGGTGCCTCTCCAAATAGGTAGACCATTCCAATTGCTAATAAAACATACATACGAAAAGCAAAAAACAACTTACAGCTACCAGCAAATACTCCCCATAGGTAGTAAGGGTAGAAGACATAGGTACGTACCAGCCAGTAAAAGGGGAAGGAGGGAGGGTAACCTGGACTGCAGCAGTGTATACACTCTAACATTTACATTTATGGTAGATACAAAACTGTACTATGTTCATCGTGTTACACTGCTGCAGTCATTGCACTTGGGTAGAATCCCAAAGCTGAGGTAGGGTGGCTGGTTCTATAAGGCATTAGGGGTGGCTATAAGGCCCTGCAGCAGTGCAGTGGCGAAGTCAGCTCTGGATTTAGAGTATAGAAGCAGATGGTAATGCTTGGTGAAGGCATGTACAGAACTCCAAGTTGCTGCTTCCAAAATATCCTTGGGTAGGTACTCCCCCGAGGTAGGCAGTTGAAGTGGCTGTTGCCCTGGTGGAGAGATCTAATGCTGCTAGGTACAGGTTTTCCACGGTACGTGTAGCAGAAAAGTACAGTTTTGTACCTACCATAAATGTAGATGTTCGAGGATCCACACTGCTGCAGTCCTAACTATTGGGGTAGTCCGCTGTCCAGTCGGCCCGAATACCAAAGTATATGGCTGACGTCGGTCAGGGCGCATTAGACTGACGTCAGTACGTCAGGGTACTAATGCGCATGACCGACGCCATATCCTCAGTCTTTTCTTGCCCCAGATGTCAGAAGACCCTAAAAAGACAAGGCCCAATATACCTGCACCAAAAATATGTACAATATATACAAAATCATCAGCATATAACCTCACCTACACAACCACCCCTAAACACAGAGGGGAAGGAGGGAGGGTAAATTGGACTGCAGCAATGTGGATCCTCGAACATCTACATTTATGGTAGGTACAAAACTGTACTATGTTCTTCATTCCACATTGCTGCAGTCCTAACTATTGGGTAGAATCCCAAAGCAGAGGTAAGGGAGGCTGGCAAATCATAAAGAAGTAGGAACTGACAACATGCCTTGCAAAATAGCTGTGGCAAAACCAGCCCTAGACTTAGAGTAGAGAGGAAGGTGATAATGCTTAGAGAAAGTATGCACTGAACTCCAAGTAGCTGCCTCCAAAATATCCTTAGTTGCCACCCCCCTTAGGAATGCTGTTGAAGTGGCAGTAGCCCTAGTGGAATGAGGCCTAATCCCAGCTGGAATCTCCTTGCCATGATGGGAATAACAAAAGCAATGCAAAACCCAATCCACCTAGAAATAGTTTGTTTTGACACAGGCTTGCCCTGCGAACTCAAAGCAAAAGAAACAAACAACTGCTGAGACTGCCTAAAATCCTTAGTCCTGCTTAAATAATAACGCAATTGCCTGTGTACATCTAAAGTGTGCAAAATCTTTTCCCCTTTATTTTGGGGGTCTGCATAAAAAGTAGGCAAATGAATAGTTTGGTTTAAAGCCACACTAGAAACCACTTTAGGCATAAAGGAAGGATTAGTACGTAATGATACCCTATCCTTATGGAAAATCAAAAGGGCTCTACTGCCATAAGGGCCTGCAACTCAGACACCCTTCTTGCAGAAGTAATAGCCAACAGAAAAGCAGTCTTCCATGACAAGTATTTCAATTCAGCAGTAGCCGCAGGCTCAAAAGGTTGTAGAGTAAGTTTTTCCAACACAAAATTGAGATCCCAAGCAGGAGTAGGAGCTCTACGTGGGGTCTTATATTCTTTGCCCTCTAAGAAACTGCTTGAACAATGGATGCGAAAACAATGGTGGGTCACAATCATAGTGAGCTGAAATTGCTGCAGCATGAATCTTAATGGAAGAGAAGGACAAACCTTTGTCCAATAACTCAGTAAGATATTGAAGAGCCACACTCAAATTAGGCTCAGAAATCTCCAAATTCTTTGCTGTACTCCAAAATAAAAATCTCTTCGATTTTTCTGTACACTTTCCTTGTACTAGGTCTTCTAGCTTCCATAATCACATTTAAAACTTGTTGAGGAAGTTGAGACCTGCTGTGTTTCAACACAGAATATGCCAGGCTGTTAGATGAAGAGAGTGAAGCTTGACATTGAGCAGATGACCGTCCTTCTGAGATAACAGATGTGGAATCAAAGGTAAAGGCCATGGAGGCTTCCTTACCAGACTCCTTAGTAGTGGGTACCAGTGTTGCCGAGGCCAATCTGGAGCGATTAAAATCATCCTTGGCTTGTCTTGTCTGACCTTTAAGAGCACCTTTGGAAGAAGAGGCAGAGGTGGAAAGGCATACACATGAAGATTTTTCCAACTGAAAGACAGAGCATCCACTTTCCAAGCTGTGTGATGAAACCCCTTTGTGCAAAACTTTGGCAGCTGGTGGTTTAGTGGAGAAGCGAACAGATCTATGTCTGGAGTTCCCCATGACACTGTCAATTTCTGAAACACATGAAGATCCAGTTTCCACTCGTGGGGATCCATGATTTGTCTGCTTAACACATCTGCTAAGGAGTTCTGTGCTCCCGGCAGAAACCTTGCCTGAAGAGTTAGTTGCAAGCTGAGCGCAGTCTCCCATAAAATCATTGCTTGCCTGCATAGAGGATAAGAATGTGTTGCCCCTTGTTTGTTGATGTACCACATGACAGTTGTGTTGTCTGTTAGAATCAACACCTGCCCTGGAAGAAGTAACTCCTTGAAAGCCATTAATGCAAACTGGACTGCTAACATCTCCTTCATGTTGATATGTAGATGCTGTAGTCTGGCAGGCCACTTGGCTTGTATCCACTTTCCATTTAGATGAGCTCCCCAAGCAATGTCCGAGGCATCTGTCGTTAAAATCTGACTCGCCTCTGGCCGGGTCACAGAGAGTCCCTTGTTTAGGTGACATTCCTGAGCCCACCACAAAATTCTTTTTGAAGGCAAGGTATTATTTGAATGACAGTGTCCAAATCCTGGCAGTGCTGTGTCCATACATTTTGAGATACCATTGTAGCTTCCTCATATGCAGTTTGGCATTGGGAAGCACCAGAATACAAGATGCCATGAACCCTAATGCTTGAAGGACTGTCCTTGCAGTCAGCACGGACTGATGAGATAGTTGATGGAAGTAAAGTGATAGACTCTTTTGTTTGTCCGGGGTTAAAAAGGCCATCTGGGCTGCTGTATTCAGTCTCACACCCAGAAAGCACATGTCTTGAGAGGGTACTAGACTGGACTTTATTTCGTTCACAGAATACCCTAGGCATCTTAGCACTGCTACAACATATTCCAGATGCTGTAGAAGGTCTTCCTTTTCTTGAGCCAGAATCAGGCAGTCGTCCAAGTAAGGATAGATTTGAATTCCTTTTAGCCTGAAGTAAGCTATCACTGGAGCCAGAACCTTTGTGAATACTCTGCAGTAGATAAGCCAAAGGGCAATGCAGAGAACTGATAATGAGAATTTCCAGCTCGAAAATGCAGATACTTCCTGCAACTTAGTCTTATAGGCACATGAAGGTAAGCTTCCTTGAGATCTAAAGTTACCATCCAGTGATCTTTGCCCAGCAGAGGTAAAAGCTGTTGTAACGTCAACATCTTGAACTTGGGAATGTCCAGATAAGTGTTGAGGATAGATAAATCCAAAATTGGTCTCCACGTGTTCCCCTTCTTTGGTACTAGGAACAGGCGAGAATAAAATCCTAGGCCCCTTTCTGATACAGGAACTGGCTGAATGGCCCCTATTTGGAGTAACTGAGAAATTTGCTTGTGAGCCTCTTTCCTTTGTGGAGGAGGAACGTCTGGTATGCCTTTGAAAGGGGGCAATGTATGGAAATAAAACCTGTAACCGTGGTGAATGATATCCAACACCCATCTGTCTTGAGTAATTAAATCCCAATTTTCTTTGAAAAGAGACAGTCTTCCTCCCAAAGGAGCTGCCAGACGAGAATCTACTGGCAGCTGAAAAGGCAGGTCATTGGGTCTGTTTACAAAAGGACTGACCCCTGCCCTCACCAGAAGTCTGAGCAGGTGAACTCCCTGTTCTAGGCCTAAAAGAACCTTGAGCTCTGCCCCTACCACGTCTAGACCTACCCCTAGACTGGGAATCATAAGCAGGATATGTCCATCCCTTAGTAGGCCAATTTCTACTAAACTTCGGTGGCTGCACCTGCAAAAAATCTTTAACAGTTTGCATAGACATAGCTTTGTCCTCCATTTTCTTTAAAACTGCTTCCACAGGCGAACCAAACAACACATCAGACTGTAAAGGAGCATCCAAAATCCTTGTCTTAACATGCTCAGCTAAATTCTGATCCCTCAACCAGGCATGCCTGCGAAGAACAGAACTAGTGGCAGCCACCCTCGAGGTGGCCTGTACAGCATCAAAACCACATTGCAAAGAATGCTTACCCACTTGTTCAGACACATGAACTAAATCTAGCAACTCTTTACACTCAATACCTTCCGCCAAAGCATCCACCTTAGATTTCAATTGTGAAAGGAGATAATTTTGATATTTTAGCATGTGAAACTGACAATTCAACGCCCTCATGGCTAAAGTGGAAGAAGTATACACTTTCTTTCCCCATCTATCCAAAGCCCTTGCCTCTTTATCAGTGGGAACAGGGTTTTAACAACAGAGGCCTTAACACCTTTAGGTCCCTGAGAAACAGTCTGCGGGTCTGCCCTAGGACTCTTAAAAAGATACTTATGAGCTTCAGGCACCCTATAGTACCTATCAGGTTTAACAGGAGCAGGAGGCAAGGAATCAGGGTTCAGGGAAGCCTCTGCAAACACATCTTCTACCACATTCAACACAGGAGGTATAGCTAAGGGCCTATGCTGGGGTAAAAACAAGAATTCCCTAAGCCTTTTCCTAGAATCAGAGTAATCTTGGCCTTCCCATTTAAAGTGCTCCCTCATGGAATGCAGAGTCTCTGAAAATGAGAAATCCTCAGGAGGAGAAGCTGTAGGAGTGGAATCATCCACATCAGAATCAGAATAAGGAGGATACTCCTGCAAGCCTTCCGCAGAAGACTCAGAAGCCTCTGAACACTGTTCAAAACTGTCAAACTCAGGTTCCACCCTAGGCCTCTTATCAGGAGGGGGCATAGAACCTCTAATCAGAGTAATTAAATCTTCTGCCATTTTAAGCATATGTTTCTTAGGCACAGAACCTGAAGTGCTAGGAGAAGCCCCCACTGAAGCTAAACTTGGCCTACCTCTCAAAGAAGTTTTGGAAACAGAAGGAGAGGCTCTAACTTCCTTGGGAAGAGAGGGAAGAACAGTTACCTGAGAAGCCCCCTCAGCCTGGCCTACCTCCTGAGAAGGCACATCCTGCAACAGTAAAGTCTCTGCCTGAGACTCCAAAGAAACTCCTGGCAAAACCTCTGGCTCCACTGAGCCTTCTAAAGAACCGACGTCTGGGACTGCCGGTTCATCAACCCTAGGCTTCGCTGTTTTGTCCTTGCGCTTTTGGAAGCGGCGGGCCGGAGCATCCGGCGGCATTTTATAATTACAACGCTTCCCAAACACTAACCTGGCACAGTCTAACCGTCTCTTAATAGTGCGTTTGTTAAATCTAGCACAAGAGCGGCATCCAACAACGTCGTGCTCAGGCCCTAAACAAGGTATACACAAGGTATGGTAATCCCTATGAGGTATCTGTTTCCCACAAGAAATACAGTTATTCACTTTTTCTGACATCCGGTTAAATACTGAGGCAAGAAAAAACCAAAATGTTCCCCAACGGGGTACTTAGCCAACTTTGATTCGGTCTGAAACTCCGACTTCAGAAAATTTCAGAACGCCAACCTGCACTCGCAAAACTGCTTCTGCATCGGACCATGCGGCAAAAAAGACTGAGGATATGGCGTCGGTCATGCGCATTAGTACCCTGACGTACTGACGTCAGTCTAATGCGCCTGACCGGCCAGTCATATACTTTGGTATTCGGGCCGACTGGACAGCGGACTACCCCAATAGTTAGGACTGCAGCAATGTGGAATGAAGAACATCGTATACAATGTCCTATCCATTTTGAAATGGTCTGTTTTGAAATGGGTTTTCCCTGTGCTCCTGCAGTATATGCTACCAATAATTGCTCAGATTTTCTGAAAGCTTTGGTTTTGTCCAAGTAGAAGCGTAACTGCCTGTGAATGTCCAAAGAGTGCAGTAGTATCGCCCCTTTACTCTGAGATTTAGGATAAAAAGTTGGCAGGTGAATAGTTTGGTTTAGAGCCACACTGGTTACCACCTTTGGCATAAATGTAGGGTTAAGCTCTTAAAGACACCCTGTCCTGGTGGAAAATGAGGAAAGGTTCCACTGCCATTAGTGCCTGTAATTCTGAAACTCTTCGTGCTGATGGTACTGCTAGGAACAGAGCAGTTTTCCAAGAGATATATTTTAATTCTGCTGTGTCAGCTGGCTCAAAAGGAGGTAAGGTTAGTTTTTCCAAAACAAAGTTAAGGTCCCAAGTTGGAGTAGGTGCTCTACAGGGCGGTTTTATGTTTTTAGCCCCTCTGAGGTACTGTTTTAACAGAGGATTAGAGAAAATTGGTGGATCTGTGTTGTAATGAGCAGAGATGGCAGAGGTGTGGATCTTGATGGATGAGAAGGAGAGGCCTTTGTCCAGCATCTCAGTTAAGTATTGTAGTATCTGAGGAATGTTTGGGACAAGAGGGTCAAGGCTGTGAGCTTGGTTCCAGGCACAGAATCTCTTCCATTTATCCGAATAGGCTTTCTTGGTACTTGGCCTTCTGGCCTCAAGAATGACATCCATAACAGCTTTGGAGAAAGGCACTGCTTGCTTGACTAAGGAATCTTCCATGCAGCTAGGTTTAAGGTCTTTAGCTGGCTGTGTAGTATTTGATTGTTGTGCTGAGTCAGCAGATGTGGGATTTGAGGCAAAATCCAGGGTGGTTCTTGTGCTAAAGCTCCTTAAGATTGGGTACCAGTGCTGGCGTGGCCAGTCTGGTGCAATCAGGATCATCTTTGGCTCTTCTTGCCTGGCTTTTATGAGTACCTTTGGCAGGAGAGGTAGTGGTGGAAAACCGTATACTTGTAGATTCTCCCAGATGAATGAGAGGGCATCCACTTTCCATGCTTTTGGATGGTAACTCCTTGTGCAGAATTTTTGTAGCGGGCAGTTTTTATTGGGGATGCAAACAGATTTATGTCCAGGCGCCACCATTTCTGGGTTATCATTCTGAATATTTGTGGATTCAATTCCCATTCGTGGGGATCCATAATGTTTCGGCTTAAGTCGTCTGCCAGTGTGTTTTTCTCTCCTAGCAGGAATAGTGCTTGCAGATGAACTTGAAGGTTTATAGCTGTGTTCCACAAGGTCATGGCTTGTCTGCATAGGGGTAGGAGTGAGTGCCCCCTTGCTTATGTACCACATAACTGTGGTGTTGTCTGTCTTTATCAGTAGTTGTCCTGGATGCAGCGGATCCTTGAAAGCTATAAGGGCATTCTGTACCGCTAGCATCTCTTTTTGATGTGAAGATGCCTTTGTTCTGCGGGCCACGTGGCTTGAATACATTTGCCTGCCATGTGTGCTCCCCAGGCGTAATCCGATGCATCTGTTGTCAGTGTTTGCCTGGCTGTGGGTTGTGTAAAAGGCTCTCCCTTGTTGAGGTGACAAGCTTGAGCCCACCATTGAAACTACTGTTGAAGGAAAGGGATTAGTGGTATAACGGTTTCCAAACTTTGAGAGTGTTGAGACCATACATTCTTTAGGTACCATTGTAGTTTCCTCATATGCAGTTTGGCATATGGAATTAGTATGCAGGATGCCATGTAACCCAAGGCCTGCAGAATTTTTCTTGCAGGGAGTTGGGTCTTTGTTGCCATCAATTGAAAGTAATGAATCAGTTGTCTTTGCTTGTCTGGCGTGAGATAAGCCATCTGGGCCGTTGTGTTCAAGCTGGCACCCAGGAATATAATATCTTGTGAGGGCACTAGTTTTGATTTATTTTTGTTTACTGTGTATCCCAGGCAACTTAGTAACTTTTTTACAAATGCCAGATGCTTTAGAAGAATGTCCTTGCTCTCTGCTTGAATCAGGCAGTCATCCAGGTACGGATAAATTTGAATTCCTTTCTGTCTGCAAAATACAATTACTGGTGCCAGGCACTTTGTGAAGACCCTGGGCGCAGTAGATAAGCCAAAAGCCAGTGCAGAGAATTGGTAGTGCATTGAACCAGCTATGAATCTGAGGTATCTTCTGATAGGGACATGCAGGTATGCCTCCTTGGGGTCCAAAGTCACGAGCCAAGCTTTCTTGCCCAGCATGGGAAGAAGCTGCTGTAATGTCAACATTTTGAATTTCAGAAGATCCAGGTAAGCGTTTAGAGATGAAAGATCCAGAATGGGCCTCCAGGATTTGTCCTTTCTGGGTACCAGAAAGAGTCTTGAGTAAAATCCTTGTCCTTGCTCCTGTGATGAATAGCTCTCATATCCATGAGTGCTGTAATTTGTTTTCGAGCCTCTGCCCATTGATTTGGTGGCAGATTTGGCATTCCTTTTAACCTTGGCAAAGTGTGAAAGTGGAACGTGTAACCTTGAAATACAATGTTGAGAACCCATTTGTCTTTGGTAATCATTTGCCAATTGTGTTAGAAGAGTGACAGTTTTCCTCCCAAGGCGGCTTGCCAAGAGGGATTTGTTTGGCAGCTGTAGTGGGATGTCAAGGGAGTTGCTTTTTATATGGTTGGGGCCTGTCTTCCCCTTCTTTCTGGCCTGATGCAACCCCATTGTCGAGGCCTATAAGGACCTTGTGTTTGACCGCTACCTCTTGGACGTCTGTATCTTCCCCTTTGAGGTCCGTCTGTAATTCGAAAGGACCAATTCTTAGTTGGCCAGTTTCTGCTAAATCTAGGAGGCTGAACTTGTAAGAAATCCTTCACCGTTTGCATAGATTTTGCCTTATCCTCCATTTTGTTTAATACCTCTTCTGCATTAACTCCAAATAACACATCCTGCTGCAAAGGTGCATCCAGTAAATTTGCTTTAACATGATCTGGTAACGTATGTTCTTTTAACCAAGCATGTCTTCTGATGCCAGAGCCTGTAACTGCTGCTCTGCAGGAGGCCTCTAGAGAATCAAAACCACATTGCAAAGTATGCTTTCCCAGTTGTTCAGCTGCATGCAATAAATCCTGCATTTCTTTAAAATTAGGAGACTCTGATTCTGGAAGCATTTTCTGTTTTAACTGCGAGAGTAAAAATTGCTGACATTTCAGCATGTGAAACTGGCAATTTAAGGCTCTCATTGTAAAGTTGCAGACGTATATACTTTCTTTCCCCATCTGTCTAATGCTCTGGAATCTCTGTCAGAGGGGACTAGATTCTTGGCTGATGAGACCTTAACTCCTTTGGGTCCCTGAGAAATAGTTTCAGGGTCAGCTACAGGGCTTTTATACAGAAATTTATGAGAGTCAGGGACTCTGTAGCATATGTCAGGTTTAACAGGGGCTGGAGGTAAGGAATCAGGATTTAAGCTGGATTCAGTATACGCATCATCCATAAAATCTAACACTGGCGGAATAGCAAGGGGTCTGTGTTGAGGTAATAAAAGGAAGTCTCTGAGTCTTTTCTTGGATTCTGAGTAATCCTGGCCTTCCCAGTGGAAATGCTCCCTCATGGTATGTAGGGTTTCCCCAAAGGAGTTGTCCTCAGGCTGTGAGAGGCTGATGGAATGGATTCTTCAGCATCAGAATTCCTCATAAGGGGAGACAGAGTATCCTAGGTCTGAGGATGAATTAGAAGAGATGGACACCTGGTTGGATGAGTCCGTCTGCATCCTGTCAGGGCCTTTTATCAGGAGGGGGATGGGACCCCCCTGATCAGAGTGATTAAGTCTTCGGCCATTTTGAATATTTGTTTCTTATGCATGGAGGCCTGTCCTGGGGAGTGCTGTAATAGTTTCTTTGATTTTAAAGGAGGCTTAGACTTAGCTGAGGGTTTAATGCTCAACTGAGTAGGTCTGAAGACACCCTCTGAAGCTGTGGGTTGCTCAGCTACTCCGGATGGATCCGCCCTCTGAAAGGTTAGTCTTGGCAGGCTGAAAAAGTTGTGCGTCCAAAGGCCCAACCATCTCCATGTGGGAGTCAGAGGCGGCCTGTGGTTCTACAGAAGCGGTGGTCAGGGGCTGCGAATGCACCTCGCTGAAAACCAGAAAACCAGCGACTGGCCTAGAAGAGGCTTCGTCAGTTTTAGGCCTCTGATGCCTATCCTTGTCTTTGCGCTTTGTGTGTATTCCGGTCGTCGGAAGTTCCGACAGCATGGTATAATTGAATTTTCTACAAAAATAGTGTCGGGCAAAATCAAACAGAAGTTTAATAGTGTGCTTGTTAAACCTAGCACAAAACCGACAACCAGACGTCGTGGTCTGGGCCTAGGCATGGGATACAATAGGAATGGAAATCCTTATGAGGTATTTGCTTCCCACAAGAAATACAGTTATTAACTTTTACTGACATCGGTCTGAGGCAAGAAAAAGTTTCCCCAACGGATAGCTTTGTAGAAGACTTCGGTTCTGGATTCGGAATGAAAATCTCAGGAGATGGCCGACCGGCCCTTGCGAACTACTTTTGCTTCAGGCACCACGTGGCAAGAAAGACTGAAGAGAATGGCATCGACTGCATCTTATATACCCCTGTCGCACTGACGTCAGGGAGGTGGCGACAGCAACCGACGCCGGACCAAGACTTGGGAACTCAGGCTGACTGAAGAACCGCCTGACGGCAGGATAACCCAAGTGTAATGACTGCAGCAGTGTAACACGAACATCAAGGACAATATCAGATACTTTCTTGAAACTTACTGGCTGAGCACATTAGATGTCCAACCCAGTAAAATACGCAAGTTAAGGGAGCTTTAGTTACTTAAGCTTTTTAACTATGCATTGAATTCTACAAGAAACTCAACTTTAAGGTGGTAAACATTCACATTTGTGTTACTTGAAAACCATTTACAATTTTTTTTTTTTTTTTTTTTTAAAGTCTACTTTGCAAATCATTTTTCAGTATCCTGTAATTGATGTGGTTTTCGTCCAGGGCTTTCCAACCAAGAGCATACATTTTGCAAAAATGTTATGTCTTACCCTTAAATAAAACAATTTTACAGCTGAGTTTGCCTGATTATAAATCACTCACCACTTGGTTCTTTAACCCTGTCAACCTCTGCAGCCTTCTCACGCTCTTCTACTGCACTGGCTGCTTTCCTGATGGGTTCTTGAGAGGGACGTTTCTCGCGTTCCCTACTCCTGTCTTCAGATTCTTTGCCGAAACTCCTTTTTGTTATTAGTGGTCTGTTCTTGTCACTACGATCTACCTTCTCTCCACGTTCAGGTCTCTCAAATCGGTCTATCCTTTCACTTCTATCAAAGCGGTCACTCCTCTCGCTTCCTCTGTCATAACGATCTGTTCGTTCATACCTTTCTCTGTCTCCCTTCTCATTTCTCTCTCTGCTTGAACTGTTTCTGAAGTGCAAAAAAAAAAAAAAAAAAAAAGCATCCACAATTTCAAAAAGTTCAAAACATGAACAGACTAAATGTTAACTGTATTTGATCCATTCTGCAAAGCAAAGCAAAAATCAGCAGACTAAGTGCCAGCACTGCATAATTAAAGGAAAATGATTAACATGCAGAAGTGTTACATAATGTGAAGCTACACCCCCCTGCCTAACACACAAAGCAAGGAATCAAACTTGCAGAAAGACTCGTACAACATACTTAAAACAGCAGCTTTTCGAGAACAGGTTGTTGCATCGGTAAATAGGGACTTTTTTTAAACCGACTTCGAGTCATTTCCCTTCAGAACTCTAAATTCTAAGCTGGAGAAATATACCCCTACAAGGATACTGAGACAATTAAGCACAAGAAACTTTTACATATCCGTTGCTGTTCCGCATTCTCTAATTCCTCACCTGAATTTACCACAGGAATGGAGGTCTGTGACAAATGGGACAGCTGTGTAGAAATGTCAACTGTATAATACAAGTGAAGTCAGTCAAGAATCTGTGCATACATTTGGAAACATTGTAATGGCAACCCTTGAAAGAAAAACATACTACATACCTAACAAACTTAAGTGTCTTTGTAGATAACAGGTTCACAGGTGTTTACTAGAGTAACCACAAGGGGCTTTTAAGCCTAGCTATTCATCCCTAACCTCTGACAAGTTCTGATACCTGTCTGGCAGTGCCCTGTATGCCAGGCATAGGCCTCCCCTCAAAAGCCTGTAGGAGACTGAATACAGGGACAGGGCCTTGAGACATCTGCATAGGACATTTTACTTTTGCCCTGTATTCTTTTAGTGAGGAACCTCTGTGGATGTTCAAATTGCTGGATACGCCTGCTTAGATACGTAACATAAAGGCACCATACTCAATGATACATTTTTTTTCCATCTGTTTTAGGATTCCATTTTGGATAAATGGAAACTGTCAAACCATCACCTACTCAATCACTTCTGGCATGAATTTCTGAAGAAAACAGCTTTGCCAAATAAAAAAGCAAAAATAGTAAAATACCTCTTTCTAGTTTTCCTTGTGATACAATTACAACAAAACTGAATTAACAGCACTTCAAAAAGTCCAGATGTAACAGTCAACCATATGGATCTGGAAAACAAGAGCCTGTTGGGAAGCTTTTGTTCTACTGTTATAAGAAATCCACAAGATTTCAGGTGTGGACATTTATAAGTGGATTAAAAAATGCCCACACCTCTAATGTAGTTATCAGTATAGCCTAAAGCCACACTAAAGCACATTGTGCAATTAAACTTACAACATTAAAAGATCAAACAGATCATGGATGCAGCAACCTAGCCTATATAAGACGTATTCTGCTAAGCACTGGAGTTTGGCCAGCATTCAAAGCTTTCTGGCACCTTTCACATGAACCACACATCCAAAGAGACATGAAGTTGTGATGGCATAAAAGTAGAGGTACAAGCATAAAAATCTAGAGCATTCCTACCTCTCAGGAAAGGGAGGCTTGAGTTCAAATTTAAGTTTTGAGCTAGAAATAAAGTGAAAGCAAGGTTAATCATAACCACACCCTGGCAGTCGTATTAAGAGGACTAAGTAGGACACCCACAGAAATGGAAGGATGGTGCTAGTACTGCAACATGATTTACTGTTTTGGTAAGTTTATTTGCACAACAAATACCATGTTCATCATTAGATCAGTACTGCAGCAGCCTAAGCTATATGTGATGACTATCAAAAGCTTAGACAACGAGGGGATAGGAAGGAGCATCAGAATCTGGGAACCCCTGGAGAACAGTCTTAGGAAAAACTGCTTAATCTGAAAAAAGTCTATCTCGTGTTGAGATGACATGCAACTAGAAGATCAATAGGTGTCCATCCTTTACCAAAAAAAAAAAAAAAAAACTAGAAGTAGCCACAGCCCTGGTAG